>NC_056733.1:788444892-788641903 GCF_019279795.1 Protopterus annectens | reverse complement strand
AGGATATGACGTCGGTCATGCGCATTTGTACCCTGACGACCTGATGTCAGTCTTATGTGCCTTGACCGACGTCAGCCTAATACTTTGATATTCGGGCCGACCGAGGACAGCGGACTACCCAAGTGTAAGGACTGCAGCAATGTGAGATGAAGAACATCCCAAAACACATTACCTTGAGCACCACCTCAGGTCCTGATGGGGTTCGGCTCAATGTCTTGACTACTGATTTTGACAGTGATCTCTACTGACCAGGACATTCAACAATGTCTTGAAAAAGTTTATCAGTATAGAATCTTACCATAGCAGATGTCCTTCACTTCACCGTTGCAGTATGCGTCACCTATGGGATCTCCTGACAAGGATAGCTCAACATCCGGGCCAGTATACCAAAACCTTCAGCCCTTATACGTGTTGTATGTCACGCACACAAGGTAGGGCATAAAGGTGACATACGGATGCAGACACTCAGACTTGAAAAAGCATCAGGAGAAAGAAAACCATCAGGGACAGATTAGAATCATGTGCACCCAGAAGGAAAAATATAGGAAGGAAGAAAGACGGCCCCCTTGGCCAGGACGATAGCAGAATAAGGGCAAGAGTCAGAACAGAAGGGAAGGGCCTGAACAGTGAAAAGGAGGACATCTACTGTTATAAGATTTTACACAACTGTACAATGTCTTTCCATATCATATACGCAGTATCATCTAAGGGAGAGTACAAGACCTCAGGAAGATACCTGGGAGAAGGAAGGCAGAGAAGAATCCTCTACAAACCCATACAGGATAACCCTGGCAAAGTCTTCTCTGGCCCTGGAAACAACATCCAACTTGTAATGTTTGGTGACATTATGAAAAGAGGACCAAGTAGCAGTCTCAAGAAGAGTAATGGTATCCACACCCTTGAAAAAGGGCACCAGAGGCAGCAACTGACTTAGTAGAATGTGCTTTCACACATGAGGAAAGACATTTGCCCTGAAAATAGCAACAAAGGGAAATGGCCTTATAAATCAGAGATGGTTTGCTTAGAAACAGCCATACCCAAAAGTCATGGGATGAAAAGAAACAAAGCTGCTTAAATTTGCAAAAAAAAAAAAAATTTAAAAGTTTTATCTAATCATCAAGGGTGTCTTTGCAAATCCAAGGGACAAAAACTTCTCACTGGTAGACTACAAAGAATGAAAAAAGATGGAAGATGAACAGACTAAGGGACAACTCACTGACCACCTTGGGCATAAAAGAAGGATTAGTATGAAGAAACAACCTATCTATGGAAAACTAAAAAAGGAGGAATAGCCATGACAGCCTGAAGTTCAAATACTTAAATGTTTCAAGGAAGCAAACTCAAAAGAAGTACAAAACTGAGGTCCCAGGAAGGTGGAATTGGCTTTTCTGGGAGGCCTGAGATTAACACCACCTTTAAGGAACTGCCTGACCTTAAACCTAGAGGTTAGATGGGGACTCAAGAACAGATGAGCAGAAATTACTGACATGCAAGCTTTCACTGAGAAAAATATACTAAGCCAGCATGGTGCAGATCACACAAGACAAAGAATAATCGTGCAAACTCTTAACATAACCATAGATGTCCTTCTCTTCTATCCTGTGGTATTCTTTACATATGGGTTGTATTCCTCCTACCGACCCAATGCCCAGCCTGTATACAAAAGCTTAGAGCCACTGCCTATATGTGGGACATTGCACGAAGGCACAGACAGCGTCAGCCACATAAGGAGCATCCGCATGTACAATCTTCAGAATAAGAAAGCCCAATGAGCAAGGGAGTCTAAAGGGAGCCTAAGGAGATTATCCTAGGAAAGAGCAAGCTGTAGGGGGGAAGGCTGTAGGGATAGAATACTGCAACATAGAAGAGTACGACATCTATGGTTATGGTAAGATTTTACACAACTATTTTATGTCCCTTCTATTCAATGTTTCAGTATTCTTTACATATGGGAGTGCGCAAAAGTTGAAAGGGAACCCAGGGAGGAGGACCGAGTGGGGAAAACTAAGAGGAAGCATTTTCCAAGAATCCGTGCAGAATCGCCCTGGCAAATCCTGCCCTGGATCTAGAAGCAGTGTCCAATTTGTAATGTTTCATAAAAGTATGTACAGATGACCAGGTGGGCAGCTTCCAGGATGGAATGAGCATCCAGACCTTCAAAGAAGGCCCCTGAGGATGCATCTGATCTAGTAGAATGGGCTTTAACAGATGCTGATAAAGACTTCCCATGGCATTCATAGCAAAACACAATAGCCTCGGGAGAGCCATGTGGAAACTTGTTTGGATACAGGCAAACCCAAGGCCCTGGGATGAAAGGATATAAAACGTTAGTCAGACTTCCTAATGGACTCACTTTTGTCAAAATAAAATCTGGAGTTGTCTATGCACATCTACAGTATGCAAAATCCTCTCACTGGGGAAGTGAGGCGAAGAGAAGAAGGTAGGCAACTGGATGGACTGATTAAGAGAACTCATTCACCACTCTGGGCATGAAGACTGGATTAGTTTACAAGGATACTCTGTGTAGAATAGTGTGTGCGCGCACTGCACCTTTAAGACGCATTTCAAGGTTGGCACGTGCATATAAATGGCAAGCACATTTTAGCTTCAGTGCAATTTTGAGTGTGCAGCCAGAGAGAGCATGTATAAGTGTAATAGCTAGTTTGTTCATAAGTTTATCCAAGTTAAAGTTAAGCCTCAAGCTTGACTGGCTTGTACATAATAAAGCTGCTTAAACAGAACCCACAGACTTGTCTATTTTATCCTGACTAGAAGAGTGACATGGTGTCAGAGCTGGGATTCCAGAGACTGCTTTTGAGAGCTATGAGCTGCAGTAGTGAAGGTAAACAGAGAAAGGAGCATGAAAAAAGGCCAGAAAGAACCAAAGGTAATGAAAACTTCCATGAGCGGATTTTATAAAAAAGATAAAATGGAGCATTATACGGGCACAAACCGCATTATTAAACAAGCGAGAGGCACAAAAAGTTAATTAATTAAAGGAAATGTTTAAAATTAAGATATTTCATAAAACGAGCACCAGAAAAGCACACTAGGGGGTTCAGGATTACAAAAGGAGCACGTTTAAAGTAGAACACACATGTTTAAAGTAAAATAGGTAAAGTATTATGGGCATGAAAAA
Source organism: Protopterus annectens (assembly GCF_019279795.1). Classification (NCBI taxonomy): domain Eukaryota; kingdom Metazoa; phylum Chordata; order Ceratodontiformes; family Protopteridae; genus Protopterus; species Protopterus annectens. Next base: position 788,638,764 of record NC_056733.1, on the reverse strand, counting down.
AGATTAAGCAAAACGAATATAATAAAGGGCAAAAAAGGGAGCATTAAGCATAAATAAATCAAGGAGATTGTATGTGTTTTGGCATAAAAACTATTTTGCATTGTATTAGGGGCATAACTAGAGTTATTCGAAGTATCTCAGTCTGTAAAAGTGCTTACAGTGTGTGCTTAATACTGTGCATTTATTACAAAGAGTGTGTGTGCAAAGTGCAACCGTTTTGTGAAGTACAGCCAAAATACAGCCATTTCGAAAAGTTTCTTGTGCTGGGTGAGTCTGTCAGCAAAGTAACACCATTACAGAGTGTTTCTTGCACTGTAAAGAGCTATTTAGCAAAGCACAGCCATTTTGAGAAAGTGTGTGCTGTGTAATGTTTATTCGCAAAGTGCAATTACTTTGAAATGTTTCATACTCTGGGCTTCTTCTGCCCAGTTCATTCACACAGTGCAATTATTTTGAAATGTTTCTTACACTGACAGGAGGTGGTTTCTTCAAGTACGGTGATTTTCAGGAGTATTACAATGCCGGAGAGACTTATTTCGCAAAGTTCACTTATTCAGAGGCTTGTGCTATCGGGCATAGTTACAAATACTGGCATAAATTTTTGGCAAATTTGTGTGCGCGCTCATGCATACCTGCAAAAGCCTCCACTGGTATATGTTAATATGGCAGACGGATTTCAAAATCTGCCACCACTGGTGATTGATCAGAATATTGCAGAGAATTGGAAAATATTTGAGCAAGAATGACATTTTTATACATGCAGCAGCTTCTGATAAAGATGCAAGCACCAAGGCATTCATTTTGCTAAAGCTAGCTGGGTCAGAGGTCACAAAGTGTGTGTTCATTTGTATATGCACCAGTAGTATATGAGGGAGAAGGTCAAGACAGTCATGTTGTTGTACAGGCTGAATCAAGGGAAGACCCAGAGTGTTTAAAACGTTAATTCAGGGAAATGTGTAACCCTCACACAATCATATTAGAGATGCATTTTACACAAGAGATCAAAAACCAGGGGAAACTTTTGCAGCTTATAAATTTATCCTGAGAAACAAAGCTAAAACGTGTTGGACTGATGATTTAAGAGATGAGTTGATAAAGGACAAGGCTGTGTGTGGTATTAATATTGCTGCAGTGAGAAAGATTTTGCTTTGTGACAGTGATTTAACGCCAAGAACACAGCTACTGATATTTCTTAACTCCATGAAGTTACAGAAAGGCACACATGTATGCTTGCAAGTGATAAGAGCAAGGTTTCAGCAGAATCCAAAGCAAATGTAGACAGCATGCAACACATGGCAAACGAAAGCAGGCCTAAGCACATGGCACCTGTTATCCCTGCAGGCTCTCCAGGTAACACCCGTAGTTCTCCACCAAGTTCAAAGAAAAGGACATACTCAGTGCAGTTACAAGGGTGAGTCAGCAAAATCCAAATCCAGCTTTATTGTTAACTGTCACAACTGTGGTTCCAATCATGAGTCAAAGAGAAAGATGCATAGCATCTGGTCAGCAATGCCACAAGTGTAAAAAAATGGAACGATTTTCAAAAGTTTTGCAAATCAAGTAAACCTCACACAGTTGTAAAGAACAGTCAGAGTTGATCATATAGACAGCTGCAATTATGCTTTCTACATAGATGGCGTGTGTCAGCAACTTGTGAAAAGGTTGATGAAATAAGTTAACTGGCAAAGAATAAGAAGTTATGTACTCACCATAACATTCCATCTGAGTAGGTAAACTTCATTTGTCAGCAACCTATGGGATTCGAATCCGACCTCGGATCCGAGCTGGCAGTTTTCAACAGCTTTAGATCAGAGCTCCAAGCTCCTCCCCCTACCCATAATCCCCTGCCAACCCTGACTGACCTCAGATCAAGTTTGCCCAAAAGCGGATACTGTCCCAAGATTAATACTTTCAAATAAGTGGGTAATACCCATGGACCCGAGTATGAAAACATTCATAAGTGAGGGGGGGCAGGAGGGAGGGACGGTTGCTGACAAAGTTTACCTACTCAGATGGAACGTTATGGTGAGTACATAACTTCTTAATCTGAAGTAAATTTCATTTGTGCAGCAACCTATGGGACAGAGTCCCCAGCTACCTGAACCTTGGGCGGCCTTCATGGAAGGATGTTTCGGAGCACTGCAGAGCCAAAGGATGCTCTCCCTCTGGAAATAATGTCCAATTTATAGTGATTGATAAAGGCATGAGATGAGGCCCAAGTGGCTGCTGAACAAATATTATCCAGAGAGACTCTAGCTCTAAAAGCTGCAGAAGTAGACATAGACCGAGTAGAGTGGGCATGGACTCCCTGTGGTGCGGGCCTGCCAGAACTTTCATATGCTAAATGGATACACTGCGAGATCCATCTAGACAGTGTGACTTTAGACACAGATTTACCCAAGTTAAATTTGGCAAAGGAGACAAACTGGTCAGATTGCCTATGACCAGATGTCCTGTGGATGTAGAAGCGAAGTTATCTATGCACATCCAGTGAGTGTAATTTATATTCCCCTTTGTTTTGGTAATTAGGGAAAAAGACTGGTAGGTTGATGGACTGGTTAATATTCGATTCAGAGGCAATCTTGGGAAGAAAGGAGGGATTGGTCCTGAGGTAAACGCTATCCTTGTGAAAAGTCAAATATGGGGGTTTTACACAGAGGGCCTGTAGTTCAGAGACCCTTCGAGCCGAGGTGATAGCGACAAGAAAGACCGTTTTCCATGACAATAATTTACGATCTACTGAAGCTGCAGGCTCAAATGGGGGAGCTGTTAAGGCCTGAAGCACCAGCGTTAAATCCCAAGGAGGGACTACATCCTTCACTGGAGGTCTGAGCAGAAAGGTGCCCTTCAAGAAGGTCTTACACAATTTCGTGGTGATCAAAGGGCCCACTTCATTTCCCACGTGATAATGGGAGATAGCTGCTAGTTGAACCTTGACTGAGGAGGAGCTAGCCCCCTGATAAAACAGCCCTGACAGGAAGTCTAATACCGCTGGCAAAGGAGCTGTGAAAGGATCCAAATTTCAACGTTCCCCCCAAATGAAGAAACATTTCCATTTGCTACTATAGACCTTTCTAGTAGAAGGCTTGTGCGCTGCTACTAGAATAGTTCTAACTGGGGAAGAGATACCGGGAGTCCTAGCTGCAAGTGGAACTGGAGCAGCCAAGCTGTGAGCTTAAGATTGTCCAGATTCGGGTGAGGGAGATCTAGGGGGTGGGATATTAGAGCTGGACGGGGATCCAGAATCTAAGGGGGATTCACCAGATGAGACCAAAAGTAAGGGAACCACGGTTGACGAGGCCAGAATGGGGCAATGAGGATTATCCTGCTCCCCAACTGGCTGGTTTTCTGCAGAAACTTCAGCATCAGAGGAAGAGGAGGGTAAGCATAAAGTAGACCAGGAGGCCAAGCATGCACCACAGAGTCTCTCAGAGGTTCCCCGGAGGGGGAAATTAGAACAAAGTAGTCGTAACATTTTGTGTTCACGGGAGAAGCAAAGAGATCGCAACAGGGTTGACCCCATTCGGAGAAAATCTGATTCGCTATCTCGGGATTCAGAGACCACTCGTGTGGTAACAGGATGGTGCGACTTAGTCTGTCCGCTAGGATGTTGGACCGCCCCGGAATGTGCGTTGCGATAAGAAAGCGGTTGGTGGAGATCGCCCATTCCCACACCCTCATGGCCTCTCGACAGTGTGGGTAGAACCTGGTTCCCCCCTGTTTGTTGATGTACCAGACAACAGACATATTGTCCGACTGAATCGCAATAGTTCCTACAGGAAGAAGGAGCTGAAGTGCTTGCAACGCTAACAGTACTGCCCTCATCTCTAGGACATTGATATGCAGAGAGGTCTCCGTGGGGTCCCACGTGCCTTGGACTGTCCTGCCTGAATGCCCCCCCACCCGAGGCGGGAGGTGTCTGTGGTCACCGTGACTAGGGGAGGGGCCATGGAAAAGGGGCGTCCTTCCTGGAGATTCGGAGATTGGAGCCACCATAAGAGGGCCCTCTTGCAAGCCCTGCTGAGGGGAATGGGATGGCTCAGAGGAAATCAAAGGAAGGACCCACTGGACCTGCAGGGTCCATTGCAAGACCCTCATGTTCAAACGCGCCATTGGCAAAAGGTTGATTGCCGCCATCAAGACTAGAGCCCTCAGGACCAATTCCGCCGGAGGAGCTGGAGAATGTAGGATGGCCCGCACATGTAGCCTCATGGTTCGTAGTCGGCCTGTGGTCAAGAAAGCTAGGAGCTGGTTTGTGTCTAATCTTGCCCCTATGAAGTCTATAGTCCGAGTCGGGGTAAGAGATGACTTCTCTATGTTGATAGTGATCCCCAGCTGGGGAGCTAGACGAAGAAAGTAGTTTCTGGCTGCGCAGAGTAGATGCCTTGTCGGGGCGGTCAGGAGCCAGTCGTCTAGGTACGGGTAGACCTGGATTCCCTGAAGCCTCAGGTGGGCCGCGATCACTGCTAACACTTTGGTGAACACCCTGGGGGCTATGGTGAGACCAAAGGGAAGGACCCTGAATTGGAAATGACTGGCTCCTAGCCGGAAGCGGAGGAACCTTCTGGATCGCCTGTCAATCAGAATGTGGTAGTACGCATCCTTGAGGTCTATAGAGCACATCCAGACGTTCTCCCACTAAAGGGGGAGAATGGATTGAAGGGTGACCATGCGGAACTTCTCTTTGGTTAATGACAGGTTCAGGGAGGAGAGGTCGAGGATAGGTCTTAAGTCTCCCGTCTTTTTTGGCACCAAAAAGAACCTGGAGTAAAACCCAGACCTGCACTGGTCTGGGGGGATGTGTTGGATGGCTCTTTTTCCCATCAACTGTTGGATTTCTGTTGCTGCGGCCTCCCTCTGATCGGGTGGGACATTGGGGAGGTATCTGGGGCTGCGTGGGTAAAGATAAAAGGGAATCAGATATCCTCTGGATATAATGCGAAGCACCCAGTGGTCTGTCGTGATGAACTCCCAAGCTGCTAGATGCTTCGAGAAATCCCCCCCGACTGCCTCCAGAGTGGAGTAGTAGGGCAACTCCTCAGGGGTGTTGCGTGGGTTGGTCCGGGAAGGGTTCTCTGGATCCAAAGTTGCGCGGGCCCCCTCTGCCTCTAGGGCGGTGTCCATCCTGCCCTCTGCCACGGAAGGGCTGGGAGTCCGGAGCGGGACGGGACTGTTGTGACTTCCGGAACCACATCATCTTCTGTCCCTTTTGGTTCTTGGAGAAGGACCTCTGGGGAGCAGAGAAGCTGACTCTGACGGCAGACATCTTCCCGTCCTTCTCGCTCTGGACCAAGGTATCGCAAACAGTTTCACCAAAGAGGGCAGAACCATCGAAAAGGGGCATTAGCGAAAGACGCCTTGAAGGGTTCCACGAAATCACAGTGCCGGAGCCAGGCCTGACGCCTCATGACAAGGCCCGCTCTGCTGGCTCTAGCGGCTCCCTCCATGGCATGGGATAGAAGCCGCATAGAGGTGTTTGATATGGATCAGAGAGTGGCCATCCGAGTGGAGTGCAAACGTTTGTCCTCCGCCGACATGGACTCGGGGGTTGACGCATTGTACTCTTTGATAAGGTCCCGCTGCAGCTGAAGCACATGTGCCATGTAGTTCAGCGGCTCACAGAGAAGGTAGCCGAACTAAATACCCGCTTCCCTAAATGGTCCATCGACCGAGATTCCTTGCTCGGGGGATGAACCGAGGGACTCTCCTGAGCTAGTTCCCTCTTGGTGGCAGCTGCCACCAACATGGCATTTTCAGGGGACCCTTACTCCAGTGGGACTTGTCAGAGGGTGGGCTAAGAATTTTGTCCGGGCGCTTGGGGACTGGCTCCACAGTGTCCAGCTCCTTCCACGCCCTGGTAGTAATCAAATCTACCAGGGGGTCGGCCGGAGGGGACACCCAAGAGGTAGACGGGCCTGCTTCAAATGCCTCCAGGAACACAGATTCGTCCGAGGTAGGCTTTGAGGCAGACCACCCCCCCCCTTTATCCTGAGCATCTCCATGATGTCACCAAATGAGACATCTTCGAGAGGTGATCTTGGGGAGCCTTACCCCTCCTCCAAATCAGTGTCCTCAGTCAAGGACTCGGGGGAGTCCTGGTGCCTCCTTTTGCACTTTTGCTTGTGAGGAACCTCCTCGGGGGGGCTGCCCGAGAAGGTCTCACCAGCCACGTCTTGTTCCAAAGGAACGACCTGGGACGTCAGAGCAGGCTGTCCCTGGGGCCGGGTGATGGAAGTCAGGCCCAACTGAGGAGTGTATGGTGAAGCCGTGGCACAGGCCGGGGGCCTGGATTCTCTCGACAGGACCCTCTCCACCACGTCGAATGCAGAGGAAGAGCTGCTCTCTCTCTGGGATCCGAAAGCAGACCCTCCCCTCGGATCAGACGGACAGATTGGAGCCGGCGCCGAAGCGATCGGATCAGACGGACCAGTATGCTCCTACCCAGACGGAGCCAAAGGCATAACGATACCGCCAAATCCGGAGCTCAGCCCTCGGCTCAGATCCGAAGAAAATGGACCCGACAGACTCGAGGGAAGTGTCAGCGCCGAAGGACCCGAGCGTATCGGCACCGACACACCCCCGGCTCCAAGGCTGCCCGGCTCAGAAGACTCTGAGCCCGGGAAGCGGGACGGAGAAGGAGCTATCGGGGGAAAAAAAAGGGGTCGAGCTCCCCCCCCCCCGGGGGGGGGGGGGCAGGAGCACTCCCATCCACAGTTGGACATGGAGGAATCTTATCATCCAGTCCAAATCTGCATCTGTGAGACTTCGAGTAGATCTCGATGAGGCCACCGAGGTGGGACGGGAGTGTCGCCTCGATGACCTCGAAGGAGATCGGATCTCCTCCTCCTCAGGACCCGGTGAAAACCACGGGGACCGGATCCGAAACAGAGGAGACCCAGAAGTCCTGGAGGGAGAAGACCGCTTAGTCAGGGGGACGAAGCAGAGGCCTCGGCCCGCCGCTTGTGGTGCTTCTCCCTCCTTTTCTCTTTCCTGGCCTCCCTCTCCCCCGGGCCTAAGGCGGGAGAGGTTGAGTCCCGGCCGGGGGGAGGGAAGCAGGAGTAGCAGCCGGAGCCACAGGAGGACCGGAGGTAGAAGCCAAATCTGGGGTCAGAAGACCCGCCAGAATCAGCTTGGACCTTCGGTCCTTGAGTGCCCTGGGGTTGAATGCCGCACAGATGGAACAACCAGAAGACAGGTGTTCAACCCCAAGGCACAACACACAGAGTGTGGCCATCCGCCGGGGACAGCTTATGGCCACACTCAGTGCACTTAGAGAAGATCAATTTTGGGGCCTAAGCCATTTAAACTAATAGAGAACACACGTTAGGCCCCAAACACACACACACACACACACACACACACACACACACACACACACACACACAACCCTAACGGAACCATGAAGGAAGGGGGAGGTAAAAGACCAAAAAAATATAAGTTAAACTAGAGAGGGGGTTTTACAAAAAGGGACCTGAAAACACACACACACGAAAAACAGAAGGAGAGAAAAAAGGGTAGTTTTTTTTCTCACAAAAGTCTTGAAGGCTTGGAGCTGTAGATCAAGCTGCTGTTGGATAACCGCGGCAAACTAGATCTGGGGTCAGTCAGGGTTGGCAGGGGATTATGGGTAGGGGGAGGAGCTTGGAGCTCGGATCTAAAGTTGTTGAAAACTGCCAGCTCGGATCCGAGGTCAGATCCGAATCTCGTAGGTTGCTGCACAAATGAAGTTAACTACTTCAGATTGAAGTGTTTTGTACTGTCCAGATCAACAGTAAAGCCACCAAGCTTAAAGTAGACACTGGTTCAAAGCGTAATGTCAGCAGACACATTTGCTAAGGTGAGAACTAATGAACAACGCAATGCAAAACTTGATGCTTATGGAGGTAAAGGCATTCAAACCTAAGGCTCAGTAGTGCTTTCATGTTATTTGGCTAGGAACTGTTACAGCTGGTTATTCTATGCAGTCTGAAGACTTGTTCAGTCATTACTGGGTCTCGGAGACAGTTTGAGAATGAATTTGCTTTCTTTTACCAAAGTTCATCATATAAGCACATATCCTAGTTCCAGTTTTACTAAAGCTATTTTCTCAGAGTATGCTAATGTTTTCTATGACAAGATGGGCAAACTTCCAGTTGTGTATTCTATGAAGTTAGACCTAGAGGTCAATCCAGTGGTTAGAGCAGCAATAAAAGTTGCAATAGCTATGCAGAACAAAATTAAAGCTCAGTTGGATAAAATGGTACAGCAAGGTGCAATCTGTCCAGCCACAGAACCTACTGAATGGGTGTCATCTATGGTAGCAGCCCACAAAAAAGACACAGACTAAATCAGAATATGTACTGACCCAAGAGATTTGAACAAAGCTTTGAAGAGACCTCATCATCCAATGCATACAGTCAAGGAAGTCACAGCCCTAATACCAAATGCCACTTTTTCTGTATTAGATGCAAAAAGTTCATTTTGGCAAGTGATGCTTGATTGCAAATCCTCATTGCTGACTACTTTCGATACCCTGGTTTGGCAGATATAGATTCCTCAGGAGGCCATTTGGAATAGGTTCTGCAAGTGAAGTCTCTCAGCGTGCAATGGAGCAGATTTTTTCAGGTTATCCTTGTGCCATAATAGTAGTACATGATTTATTGGTTGGTGGCAATGGTGAAGCAGAGCATAACAGAAACCTTAAGAAAGTTCTAGATGTAGCATGTGAAGAAAACTTAAGCCTCAGTCCTCTGAAGTGCAAATTCAGACTACGAGAAATTACATTTGTAGGTCATTTATTTACTAGCACTGGCTTGCAACTAAACCCATCCAAGCAAGAAGCCATTCTTGAAATGTCAGCACCAGACAATATTCCAGCTCTACAATGTTTTCTTGATATGGCAAACTATTTAGGCAAGTTTATACCAGACTTCAGAGAGTTCACAGCACCTTTGAGACAGCTGACCCAGGAAAATGTTACATGGTCTTGGTTGGAATACCACCACAGAGCATTTGAAGACCTTAAGCAGAAAATTGCCACCCCACCTACATTACGTTACTGGGATGTCAATAAACCAGTAACTCTTGCCTGTGATGGTTCAAAATTTGGTCTTGGCGCAGTTAATTCTTCAAGGCAGCAGATCAGTAGCCTATGCATCTCTCACCCAAACTGAAATGCAATACGCTGAAATTAAACAAGAACTTTTGGCTGTAGTATTTGCATGTTCCAAGTTTCATGACCATCTGTGGTCGAGCTATTCATATTGAAATTGATCAACAACCTGTAGTTACTATTCTAAAGAAACCTATGCATTCAGCTCCAGTGAGGTCAGAAATAATGACACTCAAATTGCAAAAGTAAAACTTCAAAACGGTCTATGCAAAAGGCAAATTTCTTTATCTGGCTGATACCTTTTCCAGATGGCCCAGAAATGCAACGGAGTAGCTTCTCGCTGAGAATTTTGACTTTGACGTTATGGAGGAGTGTAATTTTAATACCACAATACTTGATGAGCTGAAAGATTATACAAAGACTGATAAAATTTTGCAAAAACTCAACCACTACATTAATGCTGGATGCCCGTTAAAGTAATCTACAGTACCACTAGAAGTGCAAACTCATTTTCCTTAGAGATTGAGATGATGATGGAAGAAGGCATTATTTTCAAAGGTCCTAAAATTATTCCTGCTTCCTTACAAAATGAATACATCCAAATTTTGCATCACGGTCACCCAGGTTCTGAATCTACCAAAAGAAGGGTTACAGAAAGTACAGTTGTGTACACTTACCATAAATGTAGATGTTACGAGTGTATTCACTGTTGCAGTCATCACATTTGGGTTATCCCTGCCAGGGTAGCCCTCGGACGGCCCAAATACCAGAGGCTTAGTAGTTCTGCGTTGGTTGTTGTTGCTTCAGGACTGACATCAGGTCCTCAGTAGTATAAAGCAAGGCAGCCGATGCCATTACAACAGTTTTTCTTGCCCTAACCTGTCATGAGCCCCCAAGTGGGAGCCAGGTTCTGGTGGAGAACCCCACCAGTAGACAGTAAATATCAATATGTCCCTTGTAAGGAAAGAAAAGAAAAAGGGGGATAGAGGGAGGAGAAACCAGGACTGCAACAGTGAATACACACTAACATCTACATTTATGTTTAGTGTACACAACTGCACTATGTTCTTCGTGTTTCACTGTTGCAGTCATCACATTTGGGTTGACTCCCAAAGCTGAGGAAATGGGTGGAGGCAGTCAAGGAAACTACGGGCTGGCTAGGATGCCCTGCAAGACTGCAAAGGCAAACCCTGCCCTGGATTTGGAGAAGAGAGGCAAGTGGTAATGTTTGGTAAAAGTGTAAACAGATGTCCAGGTGGCAGCCTCCAGGATGTCCCTGGTGGGGACTGCTCTGAGGAAAGCTGCAGAGATGGAGGCTGCTCTGGTGGAACGAGTCCTGACCCCCCCGGGGGGGGGGGGGGCTTTCCACGTTGTTTGTAGCAGAAATGGATGCAGCGTGCTATCTAATTGGAAATGGCTTTGCCTTCTGCCCCTGTATCAAAGGTAACCAGCAATTGATCAGACTTGAATCTGAGCTGTCTGTGCACATCTAGTGAATGCAGGATCCTTTCCCCCTTGTTCTGGGGATTAGGAAAAAAGTTGGACAAATTAATGGATTGGTCGAGAGCCACACTGGACACCATCTTGGGCATGAAGGATGGGTTAGTCCTGAGAAGGGTTCCACAGCCATGAGTACTTGCAGCTTGGAGACTCTTCTGGCTGAAGTGATGGCCAGAATGAAAGCAGTCTTCCAGGAGAGAAATTTTAGCTCTGCAGAAGAAGCTGGTTTGAAGGGGGGGGGGGGGCAGGCTGAGCTTTTCCAACACAAAGTTAAGGTCCCAAGCTGGGGTTGGTGCTCTTCTGGGTGGCCTCAAGTTGCTAGCCCCACTTAAGAACTGTTTGATCAAGGGGTGTGAGAAAAGAGGCTGCTCAGTGGGAAAATGAGCAGAAATAGTAGAGGCATGAATTTTAATACATGAAGAAGAGAGGCCACTCAGTAGGTCAGCTAAGTAATCCAGGATGAGGGAGGGCTGTGCCATATTGGCTCCCTTAGCCTGAATCCAAGTGCAGGACCTTTTCCATTTGTCAGCCTAAGACTTTCTAGTGCTAGGGTGCGTCTGGCCTCACGTATAACGTCTAGAACCTGTTTACTGAGGTAGGCAGATTGATCGGGGGAGGGAATAAGCCAAGCTGCCAAATTGAGTGTATGCAATTGAGGATGCATGAATTCCCCTTCCCTCTGGGTCAGGAGGTTTGGAATCTGAGGAAGATGCCATGGTGGCAGTGGGGACAGGCTGCACAGCAAGGGGTACCTGTGCTGGCGAGGCCAGTCTGGAGCTATATGAATTGGCCTTGGTTTTTCCTCCTTTATTTTGAACAGTACCCTGGGGGTGGGAGGTAGTGGAGGAAAAGCATATACCAACAGATTGACCCAGGGGAAGGAAAGGGCACCCACTTTCCAATCCATGCAGTGATGCTCCCTGGTGCAGAATTTGCTGAGCTGATGGTTGGTGTGGGAGGCAAAGTCGCCGACCTTCGGGGTGCCCCATTTCTGAGTTATTTGGGTAAAGGTTCTTCTGTTGAGCTGCCACTCATGTGGGTCCAGAAAATTTCTGCTTAATTGGTCTGCCAGAGAGTTGAGAGAACGGGGTGGGACTTGTGCTAACAGGTGAAGTTGCATGGCAGAGGCTGTGTGCCAAAGGGTCATGGCCAGCCTGCATAGAGGGTAGGAGTGAGTCCCTCCCCCCTGCTTGTTGATATCACATTAAAGTGGTGTTGTCTGTTTTGATCAGGAGAGCGCCTGGGGAAAGAAAGGGCTTGAAAGCTATCAAGGCAAGCTGGACAGCCATTATCTCTTTTTGGGTGATGTGCAGAGGGATTTGCTGTGGGCTCCATTGGTCCTGTATGCGCCTGCTGTCCAGGTGTGCACCCCAGGGCATAGTCTGATGCAGCGGTGGTGAGGGTCTGAGCAGCAGGGGGTGGTGAGAAAGGTAGTCCCCTTGTTGTGGGAGCATGCTGTTGCCCACCAAAGAAAATCTTTTCTGAGGCAAGGAATTATAGGTGTAAGAGTCTCCAGGTCTTGAGAGTGTTGAGACCAAAGGCTTTTTAGGTACCATTGAAGTTTCCTCATATGTCGTCTGGCATATGGAATGAGTAGTATGCAAGATGTCATGAGTCCCAGAGCTTGCAGGACCTTCCTTGCAGATAGCTAGGGTCTGGTGGCTAGTTGAGAGAAGTAGGCTGTCAGAAAATTTTGTTTTTCTGGTGTAAGGAATGCCATCTTGGATGCTGTGTCCAGGCTTGCTCCCAGGAATATAATCCTTAGGGTGGGCACTTGTTTAGATTTCTTTTTGTTGATTGTGTACCCTAGAGAGGTTAGTAGGGACTTTACAAAGGCCAGGTGCTTGAGCAGTCTTTCCTGGCTGTCTGCCTGAATAAGGCAGTTGCCCAAGTATGGGTAAATGTGGATATTCCTTTGTCTGCAAAAGGCAATGGCCGGAGCCAGACATTTTGTGAAAACTCTGGGAGCAGTAGGTAAGCCAAAGGGAAGCACAGAGAACTGAAAGTGCTGAAATCCTGCCCTGCAACAGATTTCCTGCATGACTCCCTGACAGGAACATGGAGGTAGGCCTCTTTTAGATCTAGGGTGGCTAGCCAACCATTCTTGGAGAGCATGGGTAGCAGCTGCTGGAGGGTGAGCATTTTGAATTTTGGGATTACCAGGAAGGTGTTTAGAATGGATAGATCAAGGCTGGGGCAACAGGTGGCCTCTTTTCTGGGTACCAAAAAAAGTCTGGAGTAGAAACCTTGGCCTCTCTGTTCTGCAGGAACATGCTCTACTGCTCTCATAGAGAGAAGGGGAAGGACTTGCTTTTGCGCCTCTGCCCACTGATTTAGAGGTAGATCTGGGAACCCTTTTGGGGTAGGAAGGGTGTGGAAAGAATATTTGTATCCCTGGGACACTATGTTGAGAACCCAGTGGTCGTTGGTAATGGTGGCCCAGGTACTTGCGTGAAAGGAGCGTTTTTCTCCTAGGGGTAAGTGAAGGTGGGCAGAGGGAGGGGGTGGGAGAGGTGAGTCATTGTGAGTTCTTACCATAAGGGGGTGGCTTAGAACTCCCTAGTTTTGAAGTGGAGGTAGTCCACTACTTAGATCTATGCATTCCCTGTGGCTGCTGTGTGTAGGGGGGGGGTCTTGTTCCCTGGGGTCTGGCCTGGACTGGCTTAGTGGGAGCAGGAAAGGACCAGTGCTTGATGCCTGCTGAACCTGGGTGGCTGGAGCCGTAAGAAATCCTTAACTGACTGCATATATTTTGTTTTTTCTTCCATCTTTTTTAAGACCACTTCTGCCTTAGTGCCAAATAAGCTGTGTTTGTACAAGGGGGCATCCAACAATTTAGATTTGAGATGGTCTGGCAAGGGCTGTTCCTTAAGCCATGCATGCCTTCTGACAAACCCGGTGACTGCTGCCTAGCAAGAAGCTTCTAGGGTGTCAAAACCACAGTGCAAGATGTGTTTAGTTACTTGACTTGCAGAATGCATTAACTCTTGTAACTTTAAATTCTGCACAAGTAGGAAAGAAAGACATTTTTTGTTTGAGGAGTTCCAGGGTATGTTGCTGAAATTTTAGCATCTGGAACTGACAATTTAGTGCCCTGATGGCAGGAGTAGCTGAGGTGTATACTTTTTTACCCCATCTGTCTAGTGCTTGGGAATCCCTATTGAGGGGGTGGGATTCTTAGCAGAGGTTGCTTTAATCCCTTTAGGCCCTTGAGAAATTACCTCAGGGTCAAGAAGTAAAATTTTTAAAAAGATGTTTGTGCGAGTCAGGGATTCTAGAGTACCCGTCTGGTTTTCTGGGTGCAGGAGCGAGGGTGGCAGGAGTCAAGCTGGATTCCAGGAAAGCATCCTCCACAACATCCAAGATTGAGGGGATGGCCAAGGGTCTGTGCTGTGGAAGATCTAAGAATTCACTGAGTCTCTCTTTAGATTGAGGATATTCCTGATTCACCCATTGGAAATGCTCCTTTAAGGTATGAAGGGTTTCCCCAAAGGAAAAATCCTCTGGGGGAGAGGTGGAAGGGACGGAATCCTCTGCATCAGAATCCTCATAAGTCGAGAGGGGTTAGATGTCTTCATATTCAGATGCATCAGTCTCATCTGACTTGTTCAGACAAAACTACAGGGGACAGATCTCTTTTCCTTTTGGAGGGGTAGCTTGGTTTCCCCTGATCAGCATGATAAGGTCTTCCGCCATTTTAAGCATTTGAGACTGAGGCAAGGAAGCAGGTGCCCGAGATTAGGTCGGTTTCTTGGGTGTGGGTCATACCCTGGGCCTTAGAAACTCGACAGTTTTCGAAAGAAAGGTAGTCGCAAAAAGATGTCTGTGTTGAGAATCGGTAGTGCAAAGGACTTCCTCAGAAGCTGGTGCCTGCTCAGCAGCTCCGGACCCATCGAAGTAGAGACTACCACAGGATCCTTAGTCGAAGAAGAGTTTTGCGGCATACCAGACTCTGAAAGGGTGTCGGTAGTGGCCTGTGAATCCACAGAAATGGGCATCAGGGGCTGCAAAAGCACCTCAATGAGGACCGGAGAACTGACCAACTTAACGGAAGTGTTGTCGGTAGGTTTGGACCTGTGCGGTCTGTTTCTGTCTTTACGTTTTTTCGGAAGATCTGCTGTCGGATGGCTTACCAAAGCCATATTGGAGTTAGAGGACTGTAAGCAAAAATATCTAGCTACAATAAGGGCCCGATGATGGATAATTCTGGCGTTGAACAAAGCACAGAAGTGATAGCTTGGGACATTGTGGTCTGGGCCTGAACAAGTGACGCAGTAAGAATGAAAGTCTGTGTGTGTTATCTGCTTTCCACAGGCGAGACAATTAACTTTTTCTGACAAAGGTTAGTGCAAGAAAAAAGGATCCCCAACGGGGTACTTGGTTTTAGAAGACTTCAGCTTCAAATCGGCAGACTAAACTCAGGTAGCGGTTGGCCGGCACTTGTGCGAACTCCTTCTGCTTCGGGCTCCACAGCAAGAAAGACTGATGTAATGGCGTCAGCTGCCTTACTTTATACCGACGACCAGATGTCAGCCTGAAGCGACAGCAACCGACGCAGAAATACTAAGCCTCTGGTATTCAAGCCAGCAGAGGGCTACCCTGGCAGGGATAACCCAAATGTGATGACCAACAGTGAAACACTAAGAACATCTAGTATTTTGGCCTTCTCTAGTAAAAGACACGGATAAAGTACTTTCTTCTTGTTGAGTATGCAATAGTACTACATTGCATTTGCAAAAATAACCACTTCAGCTAAGTCAAATTCCTGAATTACCTTGGTCAACAGTAGCCACCGATATATTCCAGTGGAACAAGCAGCATTACTTATTGTTGGTAAACTCTTATTCAAATTGGTTTGAGATTAATTTACTACCTAATCTAACATTAACTGCTATCATCACTAAGTTGAAATGTCATTTTTCAGTCCATGGTAGTCCACACAAAGTTGTTTCTGACAATGGTACTCAATTTACTAGTCAGTTGTTTCAGAAATTTACAAGAGAATGGGACTTTGTACATGTTACTAGTAGTCCACAATATCCACAGTCAAATGGACTACCTGAATGTGCAGTTCAGAGTGCAAAGCAATTACTCGAGATCAAACCGTGATAACACCAATGCCTTTTTGAATTTACTCAAGCTCAGAAATATACCTCATGACAATATACTTGGCTCGCCTGCTCAGAGACTTCTATCCAGGCAAACCAGAACA
The DNA here is from genome assembly GCF_019279795.1 of Protopterus annectens. NCBI lineage: Eukaryota > Metazoa > Chordata > Ceratodontiformes > Protopteridae > Protopterus > Protopterus annectens. Next base: position 788,622,961 of record NC_056733.1, on the reverse strand, counting down.
CTGCCTATTAATTCCAGTTTGAGGCCTAAACCTAAGACAATTAGAACCCAATTATTCAGAAAGCGTTCTTTTCAGAAGTCCAGCTACGATAAATCGAGCAGATTTCTTTGTCCATTGAAACGAGGAGACAGTGAGGATACAAACAGCAAAAGGTTTTGACCAGATTGGTCAAGTGACAGGTTTATGTACTGAGTTACGTTCCTACTTCGTAGAATCAGAGGCTGTGGAGTACAGGAGAAATTTCAGACAGCTTCCTTTATCAGAAACGATAGATCCCAGCATTGTTCCTGTGATAAAGACTCTAGATCTCAGAGCAATCCAGACAATGTTCCTGTTGCAGAACGTGACGACTTCTACTTCCATTCCTCATGATGTTCCTGATGTCATTAAGGTTGAAAATTCAGCAGTGACAATACCAGTTGCTAGACCAGATTCTAAATTTTATGTCACACGTTTTGGTCGTATCTCCAGACCTAGTGTGAAATGCACAGCAACCTGGACATGCTTCTCTATATGTATTTAGCTCTGTATAATTGCATGACCCAGAATTATTTGTATTCATTGCATATCAATTACTGTCAATATTGCATGCCTGATTTCTCAGTGGGAGGATGTAGAAGTGTTTACATTCTACCTTTAAGTGTCTCAAGGTTGGCATGTGCATGTAAACAGCAAGCACGTGCTAGCTTCAGTGCCATTTTGAGTGCAGCCAGAGCGAGCATGTACGAGTGCAATATTTTGTTTATAAGTTTGTTAAAGTTATTAAGCTTCAATTCTGATGTGTTTGTACATAATAAAGCTGCTTGAACAGAACCCATAAAGACATTTATTTCATCCTGACTAGACAAGCGACATGCTGTCCCTATGAAAAATAAAAGGGGATGCATCAATGCCCAAATCTCAGAGATCCTTCTAGCAGAGGTTAAGGCATCTAGAAGCACAGTTTTCCATGTACAAAACTTTATAACACAGTTAAGATGCCAAGGAGAAGGAACTGGTTTCCTGGGGGGGTCTTAAATGTAGGACACCTTTAAATAAAAGCTCAACTTCTAACCTGGAAGTTAAGAGGGGAGTTAAAGGCAGGCAGAACAATGGACTTTAACGGAGGAGTAGGAAAGACCACTGTTGAGCAACTCACACAGTTAAGAAACTACTAAGGGAATGCCTACACCAAAGAGATCCTATTTCCTTTTTGGCACCAAATGGAAAATCTTCTCTACTTGGAAATGCAATTCCTGTATGGTTGACAAATGGGATGAATCAATGACCCCTTGTTCTGAGTGAGCAGGTCCATCCAGTGAGGTAACTTGCAGGGATGACCCTTGGCTAACTGCAGAAGAGGAGGGGACCAGTGCTATACTGTCCAAAAGGGAGTCATTAGCAAGATTTTTGGTTTCTCCTGCAGAATTTTCAGCAGGACTTTCTGAATTTCCATGAGAAAGCTAGCGCATCCATCTTCCACACTTGAGGGTGAGGGGACCCTGACACAAAAACGAGGATGCTGCCTGTTCAAAGAGGAGGCAAAAAGGTCCTGTTCTGGAGTACCCCACCGGTGAACCAAACCCAAGAACACATCCACTTGTAAGAATGTCACAGATCTGCTTAATGCATCTGCCATACAGTTCTGAGCAGAGGGAAGGTACACAGCATGCACAGTCACTATGTATTGAGTAGCCAATTTCCAAGCTTTGATGGCCAAGTGACAGACAAGATAGTATTTTCCGCCCCCCCCTGCTTGTTTATCTGCAAAGGACTATGGTACTATCTGTGAAGATCCGAAAGGGTCCTGGCAAGAAGTGAGTGTGAAACATCTGTAAGGCTAGAATTACAGCCCTTATTTCCCTGATGTTAAAATGTTTCTTCCTTTGAGAAGGGGACCACAGACCCTGAACTTTCCTGGAAGCAAAGGTTGCTCCCCACCCCAAGTCTGAGGCATTTGTGAAGAATTGCTAAACTGGCTGAGGTACCTGAAGAGGTAGGCCAGGGTTAGGATGGAGTTGCTATATCCACCAACATAACTGTTTTCACACAGGGAAGTAGGGGAATCACGACATCTAAGGGTGAACATGCTGGGACCAAACTGCCTTTAAAAAAAGCACTGGAACTTTCTCATGTGTAGCTTTCCAAAGGGCAGCATGGGAATAGTGCTGATCATGAACTACAGCAATCTCAGAAGCTCCCTGGCCATGATGGAAGGAAGGGGCAGAAGAGCCTCTGTGAATGTCCTGAAATAAGGTGCTTCATCTGTGCAGAACCTGCACCCCAGGAATACAAGATCCTGACTTGGTGTGGGGTATGATTTTTTTTTTTAATTTGAGAAACCCAGGGCCTGCAGAAAGGGAATACCTAGGTTCTGATTTTGTGTTAAGTCTGGGCTGCTGGCTAGAAACAGCAAATTGTCCAAGTATGCGTACATTTGAAGGCCTTTTAGCCTTAAATAGGCAATGGCTGCGGCCAGGCACTTTATGAATACCCCTGGAGCAGTAGAAATACCAAAGGGCAAGGCAGTAAACTGAAAGTGCAAAGAACCCACAGAGAAACAACAACTTCCTGAAATGAGGATGAATAGGTATATGCAGGCATGCATCCCTGAGATCCAGAGAAGCTAAGAAAGCTTGAGAAGGGACCAGGGAAGGACAGCAGGCAGGGATAGCATTCAGAAAGAAGGCACCACCAGGAAAGTGTTTAACAGAGAAAGATCTGTGATAGGCCTCCAAGGACCATCTTTCCTTGGAATTAGAAATATCCTGGAGTAATATCCCCTCCCCCATTGGCCTGGAGGGACAGACTGAATGGTGCCTTGATTGGAAGGTTGAGAATCAAGGGAAACAGATCCAGCTGACGTGTGTGTGTGTGTGGGAGGGGTGTATTCCCTGAAAGGGAGGGAGAGTCCTCCAAGTCAAAGTATCTGTTTTGGATAACTGAAATCTGAAATTACCCAGGAATCCCGAGTGATTTCCATCCAAGCAGAAAGGGAAATAGAGGCGAAGAGACAAAGGGGTATGACTTGGAAGAGAGGGCAGAGGGTCACAGAGGACTGTCTGGACTGAAAGGGCTGCTGAGGAGGGGCAATAGCAACAGAAGTAACAGCCTTAGCCTGTGGGTGCCTCTTGGAAGACTTACTTGGCCTAGTTCCAGAAGGAGCAGAAGTGGAGGAGCGAGCAGGTTTTCTGACAAAAGAATCTGGGCAGGAAAGTTCCTATGGAATTATGGAACTGGTGAAACAAGCAAGTGTTTCAAATAATTCTGCAGCTGCTTTGCCAAAGAGGGAGGAATTATCCAGAGGAACACCAAACAATTTTGCGTTAATGTTATCAGGGGGTGCCTGGAGACGTAACCACAAATGCCTTCTGAGAACAGAAGCAGAAGTTAATGCTCTGAAAAAGGCCTCAACTGCATCATAACTACACTTGACTGAGTGTCTAGCTACCTGGGAGGAGGCTAATAAAAGTGAGAGCTAGTGATTTAGCCTTTGGGTCAGGCAATGGGGAAAGAGCCTGGGTAGCCTGAGAGCAAAGCCAGAGCATACCTGGACATGTGTGTTTGATAATTAATACCAAATGGTAGAAATATACACCTTCTTACCCAATCTTTCCAAAAGTTTACTTTCCTTACCAGAAGGAAGCAGTTTAGTAAAGGGAGATGGCCTTGAAGATTTATCTGAAGTAATGGAAACCACAGCTGGGTCAGATGAGGGGCATTTAAAAAGAAATGTGCACTCTCTGGGACCTTATAGAAGCAATCGGGTCTTTTAGGGGCAGGGGCTTCAGAGTCAGGGGTCTTGGATGCTGCTTTAAAGGCATCTAAGAAGGCTGACAGGACTGGAGGAACTGCTGAAGGAGCAGAGGCCTCCTACTGGAGTAGCTCATGTCATCTCCTCTTCTAAAATTTAAGAATCCCACTTAAAGAATTCCCTCATTTTATTAATAGCTTCACCAAAGGAAAGCTCTTCTATGGGAAAATCCCCCTCATTAGACGCTTCCTCTGGGGAAGCATATTCCAGTGGAGAAGGGATCTGGGTGGGTGGAGTATGGTAAGGAGTCCATCTGAGGAAGACTCCTCAGATGCATGAATTTGGAATTCTACAGGCTGCCCTGAAGACGGCCCCGGAGACCCTGACGGCTGCACCAGAGAGGAGGAGAAGGATAGGCCGACTATAGGAGTAGCCAAAGCTGGAGGCCTCAAAGCCATCAAAGCTTTAATGAAGGTGCGGGAAACATGCCTAGTTTTTAGTTTTTTTTTTAAACATGCTTATCCTGTTGGGGAGAAATGGCGGATGCAGGCTTTACATCAGACACCACTTTAGACAAAGAACCTGGAAAAGTCCAAGAGTATTCTGCAATAACTAGCCATGGTTCCCCCAAGTTGTCCGAACTGGACGTCTTCATAGCCACTGACATGTTAGGAATCGCATGTCTGATGGCTTCCATACTGGTACCAGCAGAGGAAACAGACCCTACCACTTGTCGCACCACCTGGTTTCCATCAACCTCAAGGGGTACATCGGAGGGAGTAGGGCGCAGCTAAAGAGGATTCAGGCTTAGCTTTGCTGACCTTCCTCTTTACAGACAGCTCAGCAATCGTAGATCCTTCCATAGCATCCTTAGCCAGACGTTTGAGTCTTTGGTTTTCTAAAAGAAGACTAAAGGCTGACAGGCGACTGCACAATGTTTTAAGAACAAAGGCCTGACAAAGAGCAGGACTAGTGGTTGTGATTACACCCTAAGCAAAAAGTACAGTTTTGTACCTACCATAAATGTAGATGTTCGAAGATCCACATTGCTGCAGTCCTTACATATGGGTAGTCCGCTGTCCTCGGTCGGCCCGAATACCAAAGTATTAGGCTGACGTCGGTCAAGGCGCTTTAAACTGACATCAGGACGTCAGGGTACAAAAGCGCATGACCGACGTCATTTCCTCAGTCTTTCCTTGCCCCAGATGTCAGAAGGCCAAAGCCAAAAACTAGCAAAAAACTAACCAACCACCCGTGCACTAACCATATTTACAATATGTACAACACAAACCACCCCACCACCTACAACAACAGAGGGGAAGGAGGGAGGGTAAACTGGACTGCAGCAATGTGGATCTTCGAACATCTACATTTATGGTAGGTACAAAACTGTACTATGTTCTTCATCTCACATTGCTGCAATCCTTACATATGGGTAGAATCCCAAAGCAGAGGTAAGGGAGGATGGCAACACTATAAAGCATTAGGAGCTGCCAAAATGCCCTGTAAAATTGCAGTGGCAAATCCAGCCCTAGATTTAGAGTAAAGTGGAAGGTGGTAATGCTTAGAGAAAGTATGCACTGAACTCCAAGTAGCTGCTTCCAAAATATCTTTAGTAGCCACCCCTTAAAAAGCTGTAGAAGTGGCAGTAGCCCTAGTGGAATGAGGCCTAATCCCAGCTGGAATCTCCTTACCATGATGGGAATAACAGAAAGCAATACAAAAAACAATCCACCTAGAAATAGTTTGTTTTGAAACAGGTTTGCCCTGAGAACCCAAAGCAAAAGAAACAAACAACTGCTGAGACTGCCTGAATCCTTTAGTTCTGCTCAAATAATATCGCAACTGTCTGTGTATATCCAAAGTGTGCAAAATCCTTTCCCCTCTATTTTGGGGGTTTGCATAAAAAGTAGGCAAATGAATAGTTTGGTTTAAAGCCACACTAGAAACCACTTTAGGCATAAAAGAAGGGTTAGTACGCAAAGACACCCTATCCTTGTGGAAAATTAAGAAAGGCTCAACTGCCATAAGGGCCTGTAATTCAGAAACCCTTCTCGCAGAGGTAATGGCCAACAAAAAAGCAGTCTTCCATGATAAATATTTCAACTCTGCTGATGCTGCAGGCTCAAAAGGTTGTAGAGTGAGTTTCTCCAACACAAAATTGAGATCCCAAGCAGGAGTAGGAGCTCTACGTGGGGTCTTATATTCTTTGCCCCTAAGGAATTGCTTAAACAAAGGCTGAGAAAATAATGGTGGGTCACAGTCATAGTGAGCCGAAATTGCTGCAGCATGAACCTTTATAGAGGAGAAGGACAAACCTTTGTCCAATAACTCAGTAAGATATTGAAGCGCAACACTTAAATTAGGTTTAGAAACATCAAAGTCCTTTGCTGTACTCCAAAATAAAAATCTCCTCCATTTATCTGCGTAAACTTTCCTTGTACTAGGCCTTCTGGCCTCCAAAATAACATTCAAAACTTGTTGTGGAAGCTGAGACCCTCCAGGGTTTAAAACCGAATATGCCAGGCTGTCAGATGTAGAGAATGAAGTTTGACATTGAGTAAATGACTGTTCTCCTGAGACAGTAGGTGAGGAATCGAAGGCAAAGGCCATGGAGGCTCCTGTACCAGACTTCTCAGTAATGGGTACCAGTGCTGTCGAGGCCAATCTGGAGCTATTAAAATCATGTTTGGCTTGTCCTGTCTGACCTTCAGCAGTACCTTTGGGAGGAGAGGCAGAGGTGGAAAGGCATACACGTGAAGATTGCTCCAATTGAATGAGAGAGCATCCACTTTCCAAGCTGTGGGATGAAACCTTTTTGTGCAAAACTTTGGCAACTGGTAATTTAGTGGAGAAGCGAACAGATCTATGTCTGGAGTTCCCCATAAGACTGTCAGTTTCTGAAATACACGAGGATCCAATTTCCACTAGTGGGGATCCATAATTTGTCTGCTCAACACATCTGCTAAGGAGTTCTGTGCTCCTGGCAGAAACCTTGCCTGAAGATTTAGCTGTAAACTGAGAGCAGTCTCCCACAAAATCATCGCTTGTCTGCATAGAGGATAAGAATGCGTTCCCCCTTGCTTGTTGATGTACCACATGACAGTTGTGTTGTCTGTTTGAATCAACACCTGCCCTGGAAGAAGTAAATCCTTGAAAGCTATCAATGCAAATTGGACTGCTAACATCTCCTTCAAGTTGATATGTAGATGTTGAAGCCTGGCAGGCCACGTGTCTTGTACCCATTTTCCATTTAGATGAGCTCCCCAAGCTTTGTCCGAGGCATCTGTCGTTAAAATCTGGCGCGCCTCTGGCCGGGTCACAGAGAGTCCCTTGTTTAGGTGACATTCCTGAGCCCACCACAAAAATTCCTTTTGAATGCAAGGTATTATCTGAATGACAGTGTCCAAATCTTGGCAGTGCTGTGTCCATACATTCTTGAGATACCACTGTAGCTTCCTCATATGCAGTTTGGCATTGGGAAGTACCAGAATACAAGATGCCATGAACCCCAAGGCTTGAAGGACTGTCCTTGCAGTCAGCCTGGACTGACGAGACAATTGCTGGAAATAAAGAGAAAGATTCTTTTGTTTGTCCGGGGTCAAAAAGGCCATCTGGGCTGCTGTATTCAGTCTCACACCCAGAAAGCACATGTCCTGAGAGGGTACTAGACTGGACTTTATTTCGTTCACAGAATACCCCAGGCATCTTAACACTGCCATCACATACTGTAAATGATGAAGAAGTTCTTCCTTTTCTTGAGCCAGAATCAGGCAATCGTCCAAATAAGGATAGATTTGTATTCCTCTTAGCCTGAAGAAAGCTACCACTGGAGCCAGAACCTTCGTGAACACTCTGGACGCAGTAGATAAGCCAAAGGGCAATGCAGAGAACTGATAATATGAAGTCCCAGCCTGAAACCGCAGATACTTCCTGCAACTGGGCCTGATAGGAACATGAAGGTAAGCCTCCTTGAGATCCAGAGTCACCATCCAGTGATCTTTGCCCAGCAGAGGTAAAAGCTGTTGTAACGTCAACATTTTGAACTTGGGAATGTCCAGATATGTGTTGAGGATAGATAAATCCAAAATTGGTCTCCACGTGTTTCCTTTCTTTGGTACTAGAAACAGGCGAGAATAAAATCCTAGGCCCACTTCTGGCAGAGGGACCGGTTGTATGGCTCCTATTTGAAGTAGTAGAGAAATTTGTTTGTGAGCCTCTAGTCTTTGCTGAGGAGGAACGTCCGGCATGCCTTTGAAAGGAGGCATGGTATGGAAATAAAACTTGTAACCCTGGTGTATGATATCCAATACCCATTTGTCTTGGGTAATCAACATCCAATTTTCTTTGAAGAGTGCTAACCTTCCTCCCAAAGGTGCTGCCAGGCAAGAAGGATCTGGCAGCTGAAAAAATAGGTCATTGGGCCTGTTTACGAAAGGACTGGCCCCTGCCCTCACCCGAAGATTGTGCAGGTGAACTCCCTGTTCTAGGCCTGAAAGAACTCTGAGCTCTGCCCCTACCATGTCTAGATCTACCCCTAGACTGAGAATCATAAGAAGGATACGTCCACCCCTTAGCAGGCCAATTCCTACTAAATTTCGGAGGCTGAACTTGCAAAAAATCTTTAACAGCCTGCATAGACTTAGCCTTGTCTTCCATTTTCTTCAAGACTGACTCCACAGGTGAACCAAACAACACATCAGACTGCAAAGGAGCATCCAAAATCCTTGTCTTAACATGGTCAGATAAATTCTGATCCTTCAGCCAGGCGTGCCTGCGAAGAACTGAGCCAGTGGCAGCCACCCTAGACGAGGCCTGCACCGCATCAAAACCACACTGTAATGAATGCTTACCCACCTGTTCAGAGACATGCACCAAATCTTGTAATTCTTTACACTCAATGCCTTCCGCCAGAGCATCCACCTTAGACTTCAATTGAGAAAGAAGAAAGTTTTGATATTTCAACATATGAAACTGGCAATTCAAAGCCCTCATAGCTAAGGTAGAAGATGTATAGACCTTCTTTCCCCATCTATCCAAAGCTCTGGCTTCTTTATCTAGAGGAACCGGATTCTTTACAACAGAGGCCTTGACACCCTTAGGTCCCTGACTAATAGTTTCTGGGTCCGCCCTAGGACTCTTATAAAGATATTTATGAGCCTCAGGCACCCTGTAATACCTATCCGGTTTAACAGGAGCAGGAGGCAGAGAATCAGGATTAAGTGAAGCCTCTGCAAACACATCTTCCACAACATCCAGAACAGGGGGTATAGCCAAGGGCCTATGCTGGGGTAACAGCAAAAATTCCCTAAGCCTTTTCCGAGAATCAGAGAAGTCCTGACCTTCCCACTTAAAATGTTCCCTCATAGAATGAAGCGTCTCTGAAAAAGAAAAATCCTCTGGAGGAGAAGCAGAAGGAGTCGAATCATCTGCATCAGAATCAGAATAATGAGAGTATTCCTGCAAGTCTTCAGCTGAAGACTGAAACATCCGAAGCCTGCTCAAAACTTCCCAACTCTGGCTCCACCCTAGGCCTCTTATCAGGAGGGGGCAAAGAACCTCTAATCAGAGTAATCAAATCTTCTGCCATTTTAAGCATGTGCTTCTTAGGCACAGACCCTGCTGAACTAGGAGTGACACCAACAGAAGCTAAAACTGGCCTGCCTCTGGGAGAAGCCTTGGAAACAGAAGGAGAAGGCCTAACCACCCTAGGAAGGGAGGGGAGTACAGTAACTTGAGAAGCCCCTTCAGCCTGACCTGCCTCCTGAGAGACCACCTCCTGCAAAATCAAAGTCTCCCCCGAAGACTCTGTTGGAACCACCGGTTCCACTGAAGCCTCTAAAGAACCGGCGTCCGGAACGGACGACTCATCTTGCCTGGGTTTAACTGCCTTGTCTTTGCGCTTCTTCGCAGAAGCGGGCGACGGAGAATCCGACGGCATATTATAATTGCACCGCTTCCCAAAGACCAGCCTAGCACAATCTAACCTTCGCTTAATAGTGCGTTTATTGAACCTAGCACAAAAGCGACACCCAACAACATCGTGCTCAGGCCCCAAACAAGGAATACACAAAGAATGATAATCCCTATGCGGTATCTGTTTCCCACAAGAAATACAGTTATTCACTTTTTCTGACATCCGGTAAAATACTGAGGCAAGAAAAAACCAAAATATTCCCCAACGGGGTACTTAGCCAACTTGGATTCGGTCTGAAACGCCAAATTCGAAAAATTTCAGAACGCCGAACGGCACTTGCAACGCTGCTTCTGCATCGGACCATGCGGCAAAAAAGACTGAGGAAATGACGTCGGTCATGCGCTTTTGTACCCTGACGTCCTGATGTCAGTTTAAAGCGCCTTGACCGACGTCAGCCTAATACTTCGGTATTTGGGCCGACCGAGGACAGCAGACTACCCATATGTAAGGACTGCAGCAATGTGAGATGAAGAACATCAAGCAAAGCTCATTAACTACCTTTATGTGGAATTTGCCTTCAACACCTACACTTGACCTTCCTGGATGACATTAACAAAAACAAAAGACAGTAGCAATATATTAAGTCCCCTATGGGGTTACTTACCCGAAGCTGGAAGACGACCAACAGTATCCAATGGCAGACCAAATGTATGCCTCAGCCTGCAAATGGTGGCAAAAAAGTTCTGAAGATTGTACACGCAGACACCCCTTTTATGGCTGATGCTATCTGGGCCATCATGCAACGTCCCACGTACAGGCAGTGACTCTAAGCTTTTGTATACAGGCCAGACAGTGGGTTGGTGAGTGGAACACAACCCATATGTAAAGAATACTGCAACATCGAATAGAAGGACATCCAAAGCAACCTCCACTGACAGAGGATGCTGATGGAAAGAGGTGCACCAGACAGATCTTTCCCGTTTGGACATGCATGGTTTCCTGTTATTGGGTCTCCTGGCCACCTGCAGAATGAAAAGCATGTCCTCAGAAAAGAAGTACCTAAAGAGATCAAAACCCTATTACCCACAGTATCATTTGAAGAGTGGACAAGTGAGTTTGGATAAGAGACCCCCTTGACTTGAGAGAAGATCCACACGGCGAGATAACTTGAGGTGACTGCCCCTGGCCAAATAAGATAGAAGGGGGAAATCAAAGCTGTCTGGCCCAAAAGGGAGTCATCAGCAAAATTTTGAAGAGTCTTGCCTGATCTTGTGCAGAACTTGAAGTAATTTGGGGGGGGGGGGGGTTAGTGTGTGCAGAAACATCCCCATCTGAGGAAACAATAGGGAGTCCACTTTCCAAACCAGAGGATTTGGGATTCTGGAACAGAAGAGAGGAAAAAACAGTTATGTACTTACCATAAATTGGCATCTGTGTTATCCTGTCTTCATTCATCACCATAGGGTCTTGGATCAGATATCAGATCTGAGCCAGCAATATTCAGCAGACTGATCCAAAGTTCTGGCTCCTCCCTCTCCCATAATGCCCTGCTGCTCTCTAATCCCCAGATCGAGTTGTCACCATACTCCTGAGCGATTTCTACCACGTCAACTCAGAAACAACCTTAGGTAAGAAGGTGGGATTCATTCTCAGAGAGACCCTATCCTTGTGAAAGATCATATAATTAGCAGTAATGGGAAAGAACCTGCAATTTTGAGACCCTCCTAGCTGAAGTGATAATGACCAGAAAGGCAGCCTTCCAAGTCAAACTTGAGATCACAGGAACTGCCAGGTTCAAAAGGGCTCCTAGTAGAGATTGCAGAGCCAACTCGAGGTGCCAAGGAGGTGAAGGGTCCTTAATTGGAGGATGAAGCAAGACCACCCCTTTCATAAATGCCTTACAAAGCCTAGATGAAAACGTGGGTTAGGCGCTCTCATGAAAATTAGAAATTAATAACTGAATCTTAACCTAACAGTCGAAAATCTGATTCGCCACTTAAGGATTGAGGAAACACTCATGAGGACTCAAGATAGATCTGCTGAGCCTGTCGGCCAACACGCTGGAATCCCCAAGTTTGTGCATTGCAATAAGGAAGCGTCCGGTTCACATAGCCCATTCCCACACTCTCAAGGACGTTCTGCACAATGGCTAAGATGCATGTTCCCCCCTTGTTTTTTGACATACCAGACAACTGACATGTCTGCCTGGACTGCAATCGTCCCTCGAGGGAGGCAGTCCTGGAAAGCTTGCAATGATAGAAGCACTGTCCTCATATCTAGAACGTTTATATGCAACTTGGTCTCTACTGGAGACCATATGCCTTGGATGGTCTTCCCCCAAAAAATGCCCCCTCCCAGGAGGGAGGCGTCCATGGTCACTGTGGCCGTGGGCAGAGGGAGAGAAAAGGACCTGCTTAGAGAGAGATCCTGCGACTGAAGCCACCACTGGAGGGGACATCTGCACATGGGTGTCAGTTTTATGATCACAGACAGAAGATGAAAGAGCCAACCATTGGACCGGGAGGCGAGACAGGTCTAAAATCTGAGAGACCTGTTACCGTATCAACTGAATTCTGCTGCAGAGGCAAAGTTGCAATCTCCGACACGGAGTCCAACTGAACTCCAACCTCTGAGTGGGGATGAGATTGGATTTTGCCAGGTTGATGCTTATACCCAACTGACAGAGGAAGGTAAGAAGATAATGAATTGCCCGAGTCAGTTGATGCCTTGAAGATGATGTGAGGAGCCAATCGTCTAGGTACGGCAAGAGCTGGAACCCCTGCAAATGCAGGTGAGCTGCTACAACTGCCATGCATTTGGTAAACACCTGGGGGGCTGTGGTGAGACCAAAGGGTATGGCTCTAAAATGATGATTGCCCCCTAGCGGGAAGCGAAGATGTCGAGGTACGGAAAGAGCTGGAACCCCTGCAAACGCAGGTATGCTAGAACTGCCATGCATTTGGTAAACACCTGGGGGGGGCTATGGTGAGACCAAAGGGTATGGCTTTAAAATAATGATTGGCCCCTAGCTGGAAGCAAAGATGCCGCCTGGAATGCCTGTCTGTCTTGATGTGATAGTAAGCATCCTGGAGATCTACAGAGCACATCCAATCATCCCTGCATAAAAGGGGCAGAATGAACTGAGCAGTGACCATCCACACCTTTGACTTCTTGACTAAAATGATCGAGCTCGCCGAGGTCCAAAACAGGATGTAGGTCCCCAGTCTTTTTCACACTAAAAAGCGAGATTAAGTACTGGATCCTCTTTGCCCTGCTGGGATCTCTTGGATGACTCGGGCCAACTCCCTCTGACTGGGTGGAATATTGGGGAGATAACTTTTCACTGGAGGGGGATCCAAAAAGGGAATGAAATATAGCCCCTGAAAACTATATTTAACACCCACTGATCGGAAGTGATTTTTGTCCAGGCTAGTGGGTGTAGGGAAATGTGGCCCCCCACTACCTCTAGGGCCAGAGCAGTCCAGCAACGCTTCAGGAGCACTGAAAGGTCTGCTCAGAGAAGGGTTCCCTGGAGCCCTGATTTTGTAGACTCCCTCTTCCACAAGGGCATCATCATCCATTGAAACCTCTCCCTCTAAACTAGTAGAGGATTCATGTCAGGAACATCCTCAAAGGGAGACTGCGCCTTACGGAACCACATCCTTCTGCTTCCCTGTAGGGGTCTCCGAGGAGGACCTCTGGGGGGGGGGGCTCAAAAGCTTGATTCCTACCACAGATTCTTCCCTTTTTGCTCGCTGTGGGTCAAAGTGTCCTTTATGGAGGGTCTAAAGAGAGTGGAACCATTAAAGGGTGCATTAGTAAATGATGCCTTAAAGGGTTCTGTGAACCCACACAAGCATTGCCAGGCGTGATGCCGCATGTCAATGCCCATGCCAGCAGTTCAAGAGGTAGCCTCTGCAGTGCTGGAGATTAGCCTCATCTAGGAATTCACCAGACAGGTCAGAGTAGCAAGCTTGGGAAACATCTGCTTGAGGTTCTCTGCTGGGAGGGGGAGAGCTCTTGAACCAAATCCCTTTGGAGGTGGAAAAAATGCAACAAATGGTTAGTCGCCCTCAGTCCAAAGGTAGCAGAGGCATAGACTTGCTTCCCAAATTGGTCCATCACCCAGGACTCCCTGTTCGGGGGATGTACCATGGAAGCTCTGATAACTCCTCCGTGGTGGTAGCAACCACAATGGCATCGACTGGGACACCCTTGCTCCAGAATAGACTGTTCACAAGGAGACTAAGGAATTTGTCAGCCCTCTTTGAAACAGGCTCCACGGTGTCCGGTTCCTTAAAGGCCCCGCTGGCAATCAGATCCAATAATCTGTCAGTTGGGGGGGGGGGTCTACACACAGAGGAGGTAAAGTGGGACGGTCAAGAAAGCTTTAGAAATATGGACTCCTTTGAAGACAGGGATTGGGGGAGACCATCCACCCTTTTGTTTTAGGAACTCAAGGATGTCTCCAAAGGCGACATCTAGTGGCGATCTAAGGAACCCATCTCCTTCCTCCAGGTCCGTATCCTTGGTGAGAGACTCCGCAGTGGAGTCCAAGTGCCTCCTCTTGCACTCTGTCTTACGATGAACGTCCTCAACTGGGGGCTCCAGGGAGGACTCAGAAGGGACAGGTACTCTCCACAGGGGAGGGAAACACCCTGAAGGCTCAATTGGGAGGGCTGACCCAGGACTGGATGAGAGGCCTCGCCAGCTGAGATACGAGGCTGGCAGGGACCCAGAGGTGTGGCAGAGGAAACTCCAGACAAGGTCTTCTCTACCACCTGGAAGGCCAAAGGGCTGGAAGTGAGCCCATCTCCCATGTCCAAGGGCTAAGTGCCCCGGGGAGGAGGAATGCGTCCAGAAACCTCCACCTGACCCCCCTTGGCCTTGCCAGAATTTGGACACAAACTTCCTGGCCCCTGGAATCCAAACCCAACGGGGTTGGATGAGAATGAGAAGCAGGTGGAGAAGAGGTTCCCCTGGCCGGATGGGCAGGAGAAGCCAGGAGACCCAACTATTTGAGTAGTGAGAAAACTCCTCACCATCCTGTCATGTCTGAGGGCAGAAGACTCCTAGACGATCTAGAGATGGAAGAGTGGGTGGACTTGGAAAAAGACCTCCCTAACCTAATGTAAGGCTCCGGGGAATGGATCCGGTGTCTTGGAGCTGACTGTGGTCTCTGTTTGGAGGTGGAAGGTCCGGGGGCCGGCCCCTTGGTCAGATCAGAGGGTCTTTGCTCCATAGAGGACATGGAACTGACCAAAAGCTCCTTGGATCCAAAGCAGACCTGGCTGGGATCTGATTCAGGGACTTAGGATCCTACAGCTGCAGTTTCTTGGCTGGAACAGGAAAAAAGGGTCTTCCTCTTCCGGTCAAAGAGGAAGCTTTTGAGGGGGAAACAAAAGAATCCCCTTGCATCAGACTCAAGAAGCAACTTGTTGAGGCAGTCTGCTAAGGCCCTGGGATCGAACGCAGCACAAAGGTCACAGTCAACCTCCAGGAGCGCCAATGCAATAAGCACACTCCTCGTGTGTATCGGACTAAGGCATTTTCAGACCATACAAGGAGCGCTTAAACTCAGCAGGCCGATATCGGATCCAAGACCGTGTTGTGATGGATGAAGACATGGATAACATCAGATCCGTCTTGTTCAGAAGGGAAGCAACAATATCTCCCTGTGGAATATCGCACTGATTGACAATGTCCAGGAACACATCTGTGAAGCATCCATTCGTGAGCTTGTGTGCTGGAACCACTCGAAGTCTGCCACACGATTGCGCTCTGACGGAATGTTAACTGCCTGAAGAGTCACTTGATACTAGATAGCTAGATCCCAGCCCTAAAGAGCTAGTCTGCAAAGATGATAGGTCTTTGTACCCCCCTTGCTTGCTGGCATACCACATCACTGTGGTATTTCCTGTGTAAACTTAGAGGGGTCCAGTATGAAAGAGGGAATTAGACATGCAGAGCCCCCATTTCATTTATGTTGAAGTGGTCTGATCTTTGATGAGAGAGACTGAACCTTTAGAGGCCCACAGGAGGCACTACACACCCTGTTTGAGGCACATGTAAAGAGCGCCTAAGTGGGAACTCAAACTTGAAATGGAAGTCCTGGGTTGAGATAAAGTTGATGAAGCCTTAGACTGAGAGAAAGTTGATGAACCCACTACTGAAGCTTGAAACAGTGAAGAAAAGGTACCAACAATTCCAAGGGATAGCAGTTTTAAAGCCACACCAATTTGAGATACCACTGAACCTCTTCATATGAAGCCTGGCAAGAGGGAGCATGGGAATGGGAGAAGCCATTCAAGCCCCTAAGAAATTCCCTGGCCATGACATATGCCTGAAGAAGGGATTGGACAAAGGTTCTTAGAGAGAGAGTGCCTTGGGGGTAAGGCAGATATGCCAACATGGGAACTGTCTGAAAGAGGGAAAATTGATCCTGGGAAGACGTAGCAATTGATTTCTAGAGGTTTTTTGTGAACCCCAGAGTGTGTAAAAGGCAAGCAGTAAACGAGATCCTGAAGCAAAATGCTGGGGGAAGGAGCTTGAATAAGCACATCGTCTAGGTAGGCAAAAATCTGAATACCTCGAATCCTGTAAAAATCAATGACAAGAGTGAGGAATTTGGTGAATACCCCTCGACATTAGAAAGGACAAAGGGCAAAGCAGAGAACTGAAAAGGCACAGGACAGACAGAAAAAAATAAAAAAAAATTTCTGAAAAGAGAAATGGATGGGGATATGAAGGTATGCATCCCTGAGAACCACAGATATTGGAAAAGCCTGCTGAAGAAGAGGAGGAAACAGTGTCTGAAAAAATAACATCCGAATGGAAGGAATCTTGAAAAAGGCGTTCAACTCTGCATCTTTCCCTGCTGGTCTCCATATAGCTTCCTTTCTTGGGACAAAAACATTCTGGAATAAAATCCCTTCCCTACCTGGATGGGAGGCACAGCTTGAATGGTGCCCGAATCAAAAAAGACTAAAGAACCTCTGGGAAATGACAGTGTTCCTGAGGAGGTTGCGAAATCCGTTAAAAGGGAGGAAGGGACTTCCAAATCATGAAATATCCCTTACTAACAAAGGACAGAAAGTACAGTTGTGTACACCTACCATAAATGTAGATGTTCGAGTGTCTTCACTGTTGCAGTCATAACTGTAGGGTGCTCCTGCCGGCAGGCAGCCCGAGGTCGGCCAGAATCCCAAAGTCTGGGTCCGGCGTCGGCTGTATAAGCTAGTACCCTGACGTCAGTACGCTTTGGTACATAGCCCTCAGCCGACGCCATCTTCTCCAGCCTTTCTTGCCCTAGATGTCAGAAGTCCCCAACAAATCAAAAATGAATCCAACAAGGAAACACAAATACACCACAAAAAAGGAAAAGAGAAACAGAGGTGATAGGAGGGAGGAAACCCGACTGCAACAGTGAAGACACTCGAACATCTACATTTATGGTAGGTGTACACAACTGTACTATGTTCTTCGTGTTTCACTGTTGCAGTCATAACTGTAGGGTGGAATCCCAAAGCAGTGTAAAAGGGGAGGAGGCTTTAGATAGAAGAAGGGGAGGCAAGAATACCCTGCAAGACAGCAGAGGCAAAGCCTGCCCTGGACTTAGAAAACAAGGGGAGATTGTAGTGCTTGGAAAAAGTATGCACAGAACTCCAAGTGGCAGCTTCCAAGATATCCTTGGTAGGGACTCCTCTGAGGAAAGCTGTAGAAGTGGCAGCTGCTCTAGTAGAATGACTTTCAATGGTGCCTGGAAACTGTTTCCCATGATGAGTGTAACAAAATCTGATTCCATAAGCAATCCATTTGGAAATAGTTTGTTTAGAAATAGGTTTTCCAAGAGAACTGGAGACAAAAGAAACAAACAATTGATTAGACTTTCTGAAATCTTTAGTCTTGTCCAGGTAAAATCGTAACTGTCTGTGCACATCTAATGAATGCAAAATCCTTTCCCCTTTATTTTGAGGATTTGGAAAGAAAGTAGGAAGGTGAATTGTCTGATTTAAAGCCACTTTCGAAATCACCTTAGGCATGAAAGTAGGATTGGCCCTCAAGGATACTCTGTCCTGATGGAAAATAAGGTATGGTTCCACAGCCATGAGAGCTTGCAACTCTGAGACCCTTCTGGCAGAGGTCAATGCTAACAAAAGAACAGTCTTCCAGGATAGAAACTTAATATCTGAAGATGCAGCAGGCTCAAAAGGAGGCAAAGTAAGTTTTTCTAAAACATAATTAAGATCCCAGGCAGGGACAGGAGGGGTCCTTGGAGGCCGCAAATTCTTAGCCCCTCTCAAGAACTGCTTCACCAAAGGATGAGAAAAAACAGGAGGATCAGAACTGAAATGCGAGAGATAGCAGAAGCATGAATCTTAATGGAAGAAAAGGAAAGTCCTTTAGATAAAAGTTCCGAAGGTAAAGCAAAATAGAAGAGAGATCAGGAACCTGAGGATCCGAGCCTCGGTCCTGCATCCAAATACAAAACCTCTTCCATTTGGAGGCATAGGATTTCCTAGTGCTAGGCCGTCTAGCTTCCAAAAGAACATCCAAAACTTGTTTGGGAAGACTAGAGGAAATCAAATTCCTTTGAAGAGCCAAGCTGCCAGGCAAAGGGTCTTGAGATTGGAATGTAGTAACTGACCCTGATGCTGGGACAAAGCGAAGGGTCCAGTGGGAGAATCCAAGGAGGCCCGAGAACAGGAGCTTTAAAGTTGGATACCAAAACTGTCGAGGCCAATTTGGAGCAATCAAGATGAGGAACTTGGGCTTGTCCTGCTTTATCTTCAGTAATACCCGAGGTAGTAGAGGAAGAGGAGGGAAGGCATATGCTGAAAGGCTTCTCCAGCTGAAGGACAGGGCATCCACTCTCCAAGCTGTTTTGTGGAAGGACCTGGTGCAAAAGCGAGGCAGCTGATGATTGAGATGGGATGCAAACAGATCTATCTGGGGACATCCCCAAACTGCAGTAATCCTGTTGAATAAGTTGGTGTCTAGCATCCATTCGTGAGGATCTGAAATGTTTCTGCTCAGGCTGTCTGCTAAGAGATTCTGTTTCCCTGGTATGAATAGAGCCTGGAGATGTAGATTCAAATTTAGAGCTGTGTCCCATAAAACCATAGTTAGTCTGCAAAGGGGGTATGAATGAGAACCCCCCTGCTTGTTGATGTACCACATGACCGTGGTGTTGTCTGTGCGAATTAGCAGAGGCCCTGGTTGTAAAAGGTTCTTGAAGGCTAGAAGGGCATTTTGAACTGCCAACATTTCCTTCAGACTGATGTGCCAGTGAAGATGGTCCTTTGTCCAGGTTCCCTGCTGGCAATTGTCTAGAAAGTGTGCTCCCCAAGCATAATCCGAGGCGTCCGTGGTTAGGATTTGAGTAGGTTGAGGAAGACGAAAAGGTTTTCCTTCGTTTAAAGTGCATGCCCTGGACCACCAGAGGAACTCCTTCTGAAGGCAGGGGATCAGAGGAATCAGAATATCCAGATCGTGGTAATGCTGTGACCATACACTTTTCAGATACCATTGAAGCTTTCTCATGTGAAGCCTTGCGTTTGGAATCAACAGAATGCAGGAAGCCATGTAGCCCAGAGCCTGCAGGAATTTCCTTGCAGTGAGCTGAGATAGAGTTGCCAAGGTGTTGAAAGTAGAAGCCAGCTGTATGTTTTTCTGGAGTGAGGAAGGCCCTTTGTAAGGTTGTATTTAAGAGGGCTCCCAAGAATACCATTTGTTGAGAAGGGATCAAATGTGACTTTTTTATGTTCACTGAGAATCCCAGTAGGAGGAGAAGACGTTGAACAAAGTCCAGATGTTGAAGCAGAAGATCTTTGCTGTCTGCCTGAATAAGGCAGTCGTCCAAATAGGGGTAAATCTGGATCCCCTGAAGTCTGCAGTAAGCCACTACTGGTGCCAGGCACTTGGTGAAGACTCTGGGCGCAGTAGATAAACCAAAGGGCAGAACAGAGAATTGAAAGTGCCTCGAACCTGCCTTGAACCTGAGGAATTTCCTGCGTTCTCACCTGATGGGAATATGTAAATAGGCTTCCTTTAAGTCCAATGTCACCATCCAGGCGTCCTGAGAGAGCATTGGAATTAGTTGCTGCAGAGTAAGCATCTTGAATTTTGGAATTTCCAAAAAGGTGTTTAACACAGAAAGGTCCAGAATAGGTCTCCATGAGTTTTGTTTTCTGGGAACCAGAAACAGTCTTGAATAAAACCCTTTTCCCATTTCCGAGAGTGGAACAGGCTCTATGGCTCTCATGGCCAGAAGAGCATCCACTTGAGTTAAGGCCTCTGACCATTGATGTTTTGGCAGATCTGGCCAACCGTGAGCCCTTGGCAAAGTGTGAAAGTGGAATTTGTAACCTTTTAAAATCACGTCCAATACCCATCTGTCCTGGGTAATATGAGTCCAATTTCTGTAAAAAAGAGACAGTTTTCCTCCGAGAGGGGCATCCAGGTGAAGGGGTCCTGAAGCCCAACTGAGAGAGTCATTGAGTTTGCTTTCTTTGAGATTGGGATCTGTCTTCTCCCCTTCTAGGTGAAGAAGCAGTCCATTGTCTAGATCTGTAAGAGGCCTGGCCTTGACCACGACCTCTGGAGCGCCTATATCTTCCCCTTTGAGGCCTGTCAGACGTGGGAAAGGACCAATTTTAGAGGGCCAATTCCTGGAAAATCTAGGAGGCTGAACTTGCAAGAAATCTTTTACAGTCTGCATAGACTTTGCCTTTTCTTCCATCTTTTAATAACTTCCTCAGCCTTGGATCCAAAAGAACATCATGTTGAACAGGGGCATCTAATAACTTAGCCTTAACCTGTTCAGGCAAACTTTGTTCACGAAGCCAGGCATGTCTCCTAATAACAGTACCAGAGGCAGCAGCCCTGCAAGAAGCATCCAAAGCATCAAAACCACAATGTAAGCTATGCTTGTTCACCTGTTCAGTAGCATGCAAAACATCCTGAAGTTCCTTATCCTCTGCACAAGCAGGAAGGGAAGCAAGCTTTTGCTTTAAAACAGACAAAAGAAACTGCTGATATTTAAACATATGAAACTGGCAATTTAAAGCCCTTACAGACAGGGTAGCAGCAGTATATACCTTTTTTCCCCACCTGTCTAAAGCACGAGAATCCTTCTCAGAGGGAATAGGATTTTTAGAAGTAGCAACCTTAGCAGCCTTAGAGCCCTGAGAAATAGTTTCAGGATCCGCAGAAGAGTTTTTAAATAAAAATAAACGAGAGTCAGGAGCCCTATAAAATCTATCAGGCTTAGAAGGAGCAGGAGGCATGGAATCAGGATTCAAATTAGCCTCAGAAAAAGCATCATCTACAATGTCCAAAACAGGAGGGATAGCTAAAGGCCTATGCTGAGGAAGAAGAAGAAATTCTCTAAGCCTCTTCTTGGAAGCAGAATACTCCTGTCCTTCCCAATGAAAATGTTCCCTCATCTCATGCAAGGTTTCCCGAAAAGAAAAATCCTCAGGCGGAGAGGCCGAGGGTAAAGAGTCCTCAGCATCTGAATCCTCATAAGGGGGAAAGGAATAGTCCTGATCTGAGGAAGAAACAGAAGATACAGAAGCCTGGTCAGAGGAATCCAGAGTAACATCCTGTCGAGGCCTTTTCTCAGGGGGGGGGTTAGAACCCCTAATCATTGTAAGCAAATCTTCAGCCATCCTCAATAATTGCTTTTGTGTCCTGGGAGTGGATTCAGAAGCAGCTTGAGCTGGAACTTTAGACTTAACAGGAGTCTTTGTCTTTGCCTTTGAAATAGTGATGTGAGTACGCCTGAAAACCCCCTCAGAAGCCGGTACCTGCACAGCGGTTCCGGACCCATCTGAAGGAACGACGTCCGAAGGTCCTGCAGCAGTTAAAATAGTGGGCCTTGATGGCTCCCCATGGGAGTCCGTATCGGCCATCGGTTCAGAAGTGGCGGACGACAGGGGCTGCAAAAGCGCCTCACTGACGACAGCTGAACCGGACGCTGGCTCCAGCTGCAACGAGTCCTGTTTGGACCTCGGAGGCCTGTCTTTGTCTTTGCGCTTCTTTTGAACTCCGGTAGTGTCCGACGACATTCTATAATTGAAGCGTCTGCCAAAATAATTTAAAGCCCAATCGCATTACCGCGCTTGATAGTACGAGAGTTGAACCTGGCACAGAACCGACAACAAGAAACGTCGTGGTCAGGGCCTAAGCAAGTTAGACAGTAAGAGTGGAAATCTTTATGAGGTATTTGTTTCCCACACGCTATACAATTATTAACTTTTTCTGACATCGGAGGAACAAGAAAGAGATTCCCCAACGGAGTACTTAGCTTTGAGAAGAGAAGTAAGAACTTCGGACCGACAACAACCAAATACGCTGTTCGAAAATCGCCAACCAACGACTTGCGAGCTGCTTTCCACCGCACGGCAAGAAAGACTGGAGAAGATGGCGTCGGCTGAGGGCTATGTACCAAAGCGTACTGACGTCAGGGTACTAGCTTATACAGCCGATGCCGGACCCAGACTTTGGGATTCTGGCCGACCTCGGGCTGCCTGCCGGCAGGAGCACCCTACAGTTATGACTGCAACAGTGAAACACGAAGAACATCGCAAGAGTCTGAAATGATATGCAGCTAATTTGTGAGAGACTAGGAAAGATGGAGGGAAAAGGGAACCTAGCTGAGGAAGGAAGCAAACAATCAAACAGAACAAGGGCTGTACTGAAAAGAAGGTTTCTAGTAGTGGAAAATCCAATTTAAATAAAGGTAGATGTGACGGGATACTTCTATAGCATACTGCATCTTCTTTCACTATAAATTTGATCTCCATTTGTGATATGACTAGGTCCGTGCAGTATCAGTGTCTTTGGTTCCTTAGGATGTTTCAGTATAACAGTCCTGAATAAATCAGTTCCATTGCATTATACATTTAACGGCAGTGAGGATTTGTAATTCTCTGCAAGGTCTCTGTAGTTTTGTCCAGCCTTTGTCTAACCATTTACTCATCCACAGTATACATCTTTCATAAACTCACAATCAGGAAAAGGAGGGGATTGCAGACATTACTTTCTTTCACATCCTGAGAGTCTGCCACTCCTTTCTGACATCTTGACACCTTAATGTTGGAGGAGCAGGGTGGCTTAAGTACAACCCCATCTCTGAGGTTTATACATGTTGAGGATGGGTCTATATTAGATAATCAAACTTTTAAAATTTCGAACATCCAATAAAAAAATAACCTACACAAATAACCTACCTGAACGTTTAAAGCAGGGGGCAAAGGCCCCCTGCTCCCCCACACCACCTGCTCTTTAAACATACCAACTCCAATATTGCACTACAGTGCAGAAAAGGGAAATCTTCCCATTCCGCGTGGTATGGAGATCTCCGTTAAAGCATTTGAACTTTCAAAAATTCGATCATGTGTTGTCAACCATATGACAGTCGAACTTTGGAAGGTTCAATCATCTAATATAGTAGACCTGTTGAGGGAAACATATGGTCTGTGCTGCAAGCAGAAACCCAAAGCAGATGTCTAGAACAGAAGGCCCTGTGTTTCAGCCTCAGGTTGCAGGTTTCTATGTGAACAGTCCAGGAGACAGTCTACTAAGAAAACAAACCTAAACTACATGCCTTTTAATGAAGAAAAGATACAAATCCTTTGAATAGCATTGCTACATGCTCTCCATTTTCAGTATTTTTTTTAACTACAAGATGTCAAGAAAATAGCATGATTAGTACACAGCAATACATGCAGGCAGAGTTAATATATGCAATCACAGAGCCCTGCCTGTGGGTTTGTAATACAGCTCCTGCACTGCAAGATGACTGGTCCATCATACCTGCAGACAGGCAGTGGGAAAGACTGAGCATTAGAAACACACCAGAGGGACTACTACGCATATGCCAGTAAGGCAGTCTGTTTTTTTATCATTCTATTTCTTGGAAAATGTATTTTATTCATAAAAACTTTTTCCTCTGAAATTTAACTTTATTAAAAGGTTTTCCTTAACTGAGACTAACTGCCCAACCATGAAAAATCACTTGCCAGAGCTCCACTGGGCCTGCCCAAAAAATTTCTCTTCAGCAGCAAAAATGTTTTGAAGAAATTGGTGCTCTAATTTTCTTTAAATGGAACGCATGCTGAGCTTCATAGAATTGGAGCATGAGGAAGGTGCCTTAAAACTTTGAAAACTGGCCAGTCACAGATGTAGGAACCAAAAAGCTTACATAACTAGAACAGTGAGCTAAATTTTGAGCATCTTGTACTAGCACCTTTGGAAGGATGCAGCTTTAGACACCACTGTAATCAATGATAATACTAAAAGCAGCCTGTCCCTTTGCGCCTTCCGTCTCCAAAAACTTTTCCCGTTGAAGCAAAGTAAAAGGGAAAAGAAAATGGGATAATTGGACATCCGTAGTAGTAGAGCTCTGCACGTACGGCAATGCAGGGCCAAACCAAATCAGGAACCACTCACAAATGGCCAGCACACACAGGTGTTGAAGGCAAAAAAGACAAAATCAAGCCATGAAAAAGGCAATTATAGTTTAATTCTCCATACCGATTTCGGCAAAACAGCCTTCATCAGTGGAATCAGATGGCTTGATTTTGTCTTTTTTGCCTTCAACACCTGAGTGCTGGCCATTTGTGAGTCGTTCATAATTGGACATCCACCTCCAGAGTGAATACAAAATGTACTTACCATGATAGTGCCCTGTTGTTCGATTATCTGGTTCAAAATATGACTAAGATCCCACAGGATCCTACATCAGCACCAACATGGAAGCTTTTCTGAAGCAGGGGTCTGACTCCTCCCCTCCCTCAGAGTTTAGTACACAATTTTCTTTAATACAGACATTACACATTTCATTGGACCAAGAACCAATAAAGTAAATGACAACAGCCAGCAGGGCTGTACACTGGGTGCAAAAGCTGTATGCCACTCAGTCATCTTGAAACTACATATTTAAATTTGTAAAGAGGCAGGGAGGTTAAACCATTCAAAAATCAGACACGGGTCTTATTATGTTAAGTACATAACTCTTGTATCAAATGTTGGCTACTTTCATCTGATTCAATATATGGGACAGATTCCCAAAATGCCTTTTTGGGTGTTAACAAGGAAGGACATTCCTGAGAATGGTAGAACCAAAGAAGGAACATGATCTGGATAGTAAATCCAACTTATGAGATACAAAGATATGGAGTGCTGAACAAGTTGCTGCTGCACAAATATCCTCAGTGGTTGAGGTAGCTATTGCTCTAGTTGAATGAGTTTTTGGTTTGGATAGCAATGTCAAATAATTCTTATTATAGACCATGGAAATGCAATCTGACAACCACAGTGAAAGTGCCACTTCAGAGACGGCCTTTCCCAATCTCTGTTTAGAGACAGTGACAACTCATCATTTTCTCTAAATTGCTTTGTCATATGGAGGTAAAACATGACTATGAGCGTGTAGAGTATGGAAAGCATAGTCACCTTTGTTTGGCAGTCATGGAAAGAACACTGGTAACAGACTCATTCAAATTTGCTTCATATGTCACCCCAGGGAGGAAGGATGGACTGGTTCTCAGAGAAACTCCATCTTTGTGGAAGATCAGATAAGATTTGCATGAAAATGACTAATTCTGAAATTCTTCTGGCTGAAGTAAATGCTATTAGGAAAATTATCTTCCAGGAAAGAAATTTAAGGTCTACACTGGCCCCAAGCTCAAAGGGAGGTTGTAGCAAGACAGTAATATCCCAAGGGGGAAATGGATCTCTGATGGGTGGACATAAAAGAAAGGATCCTCTCAGTTTGACTTCAGTAACTTTGATGGATGTAAAGGAAGAATCAGTATAACCAGTGTGAAAACCTGATATTGCTGCCATCTGTACCTTATTAGGAGAATAACTAGAACCTCTATCATAGAGATTTGCTAGAAATTTTAAAATGGATAGAATGGGTGCAGAGAAAGTGCCTACTCCCATACAGGTAGCCCAAACTGAAAATCTTTTGACACTTGTTATGGTATATCTTCTTTACAAACAGCTTCTAAGCAGCCAAAATAATTCTGACTGTTGTAGTAAGACTGTCATCTGTGGTTGTTGACAGAACTGAAGAAACTGTGTGGTTAGTTTAATGGACTTTTGGTATGGAGGAGGCAGTCCAGAAGGGTGAGACAGAAGATCTGGATAATGACCCAACATCCATGGGGAATGCTGAACAGGCCATAGGAAAGTGACCCATACTTGTCAGGGCCAGAAAAGGATCACCCTGGCTTTGAACTGTCTGCCTTCTGAATAAATCTCTACATTGGGGAAGGGGAGGGAACATAAAGGAGACCACATGGCCAATTGTGGACTACAGCATCCCTCTGTGACTGGCCCTATGGAGGGCTCAGGGCAAAGTAACTGCTGTACTTATTGTCGAGATAGGAGGTAAAGCAGCATGGCTAGTCTCAGCAGCTGAAACTCATTGTTGCCACTCTCAAGAGTGAAAGACAACTCGTTGGGAGCCAGTGTGACCCTGCTCAATTTGTCGGCTAGTACTTTGACTCTGGGATATGCATGACTATGAGAAAGTGTTGTGAAGACATTACCTGTTGCCAAACTCTCATGGCCTCTTGACATAAGGGATAAGAGTGGGTTCCTCCTCGTTTTCAGATGTACCATACTACCTTCATGTTGTTCATTTGTATGGAGATCACATCAATGGGAAGGGTATCCTGAAAGGCCTGTAACACTAGGACAACCACTCTCGTTTCCCAAGACACTGACGTGTTGGTTGGCCTCAGTTTGTGACCAGGTACCCTGGACCATCCTCCCTCTGAAATACCCCCAACCCCACAAAAGGAGGACTGCATCCATGGTTAATACTGCTGGTGGTGTTTCTGGATTAAAATGGCATCCTACAAACAGGGATGTTATCCACACTGCCATGTGTTTGCTGGTTTGTGTGATCCATATCTTGGTATGCAAAGGATAAATATTTTGGGACCACTGACCCACTAGGGTCCACTGAAGCACTCATAGTATTTAGCCACAGGAGCCATCAGGCTCAAAGAAGCCAGAAGTCCCAGAATACGGAGTATAAGCCTTGCTGAGGGAGATGGGTGATGAAGAACTTGTTTCCCCATTGGATGGAGTGAATACATTGTGCGTTGTGGGAGGCTGACAATCTTCAATGATGAAATGAGGTGGCATCCGATAAATTCTACTTGTGTAGGGTGTAGCTGATATTTTGGAAGGTTTATTGTAATCCATAAATCCAGTAACAGCTGGAACATCAGATCCAGATATTCAATATTCTCTGACATAGATTAGACCCAATATTCCAGACAGGGGACATTTTGGAAATCTAGCAGTCACACCTGCGCTGCTACCAATGCCACTTACATGGTGAACACCCTAGGAGCTTTGCAGAGACTGAAATTAAGGGTTCTGAATTGATAATGACTGGCAACCAGTCAGCAGTGGAGAAACCTCTGAGTGCATCTCTATTTTCATGATAAGTGTCCTTAAGATCTGCTGAGCATATCCAATCATCCTTCCTCAAAGAGGTAAAATTGAACTATTGACCATCTGGAACTCTGTCTGCTTTACTTACTGAGATGGCTTGGATCCAACAATGGTCTTAAGTCCCCTGTCTTTTTTTTTGCACTAAAAAGAATTATGAAAAGACTTCAGACGCTGGCCTGGAAGGGACTGGCTGGAAGACTTTTCTTAGTAGCTTGGATAACTCTTGTGCTGCCATTTCACACTGACAAGGTGGAACATTGGGGATCTTCCTCTTGTTTTGAGATGGAAGGGAAAACAAAACAGAACAGCCTCTGTATATTATATTTAACACACAAGAATCCACGATCTCCAAGACCTGCAAGCCTGGCACATACTGTCCCCACACTGCCTCCAGAGTGTAGCAGTATGGCAATCCTTCAGAGACATTAGGAGGACTTGTAGAAAAAGGGACCATAAAAACCTCTGCCCCTCAAGTGATAAGCATTATAGATGCCTCCTCCTCCTCTGCCATGAGTAGGCCTACTCCCCCCCCCCCACCCCCAGAATAATTATGTTAAGAGCTCAGTGACTTTCTGAACCACATCATCTTCCCTGATGTCCGAGTACTAGAATAGGATCAATGAGGTGTAAAAAAACGGATGCTGACTGCAGGAGAGTCTCTTACCATCCTGTTGATTTCCTGGTTAACGTGTCCTTGACTTTGGGTCCAAAAGCTGTTGGATCATCACAAGGCTTTAATAAAGGATGCCTTGAAACTTTCCACAGTCACAAACATACATTCAAGCATGGTGGTGCAGAGTGATGCCAATAACCGCTGTTCTGGCTTTGCCATCAGCTGCATTAGATAGCAGCCTGGCAACATTAGAAGTCGAATGAAGGGTAGACAGCTGGAGTCCAGTCTTTTGGACATCTGTAGGTAGATTACCCAAAAGTGATTTTGAGAGTTTCTTAAATCTTTCTGAAACCTTCTTATCAAGGTTATCAGGTTTATCAACCTAAGGGCAATGGTTGATGAGGCAAAAGTTTGTCCACCACCCTTGATTCCCTATTGGGGGATGAACAGAGCCTCTCTTCTGAAAAAGTTTTCTTCATGGCTGCTCCTACAACCACTGCATCTACCAGAGGATCCCTGCTCCAATGTTTCTCATCTTTACAGCTTGCAAAATTCTGCCCCTTTGGGATAGGTTCCACCATGTCGGCATCCTTCCATGCCTGGTGTGCCAAATCATGAATAGGGTCAAAGGGTGTACCAACCAGGATGAAGATAGGCCAAAACCAATAGCATCCAAGAATGTAGACTCATCAGAAGGATCTTGGGTGGACTATCCTCCTCTGTTTCATCAGTTCCAGGATTTCACCAAAGGTGATATCTTCAGAGGGGAATCTAAGGGAGCCCTCACCTCATCCAAATCCATGTCACTTGTGACAGACTCTAGAGTTGAATCTATGTGCTTCCGTTTGCATGCCTGCTTCCTATGAACCAGCTCTGGGGTGGGGAATCAGATTGGGAGATGATGTAGCAGGCGAGCAGCCTGTGGTTCAGACTGATCCTGTCTGATTGGATGATGTGAAGCAGCAGAGTTCTACTGGGGTTTGGGTAGTGATGAAATAGCTGACAGTCTTTTCCTTAGGTAAGTCAAGTGCCCTATGGAAAGCCTTGAAGGACGAAGCTGCAATTGGTTCTGAGAACCTGCTCCTATCCAAGGATGACACAGATTTCTCATCTCCAATGTGCCTTGACCCGAAAGGCAACCTCGGATCCGAGGTGTCAAACACTGATATTCTGAAAATGGTAGAGAAGGTTCTGAAACCCTTGATGCTGACCCATCCCTCAGGGTCTCAGAGCTGACACTTTGGCACACAGCCCTTCTTGAACCCACAACCTCAGAGTTAAAAGGGAAATGGATGCAGCCAGGGTCAAAAAGACCAAGACGCCTTGATAAAAGCTGATCAAAGGGAAAGAGAAGTTATGTTCTTACCATAACGCTCCACCTGCGGGTTTCGGATTCCCACCTCAAATCCGACTCGGTCACTTTCCAAGCTGAAGATTAGAAGCTTGAGCGCCCCCCCCCAGTAATGCCTCACTCCCACAGATTACCTTAGATCAAGTTTGGCCCTAACATACGAATATGATATTCACTATACCTGTTATCTGTAAATTATGATAAGCTCACCAGGCAGAAAAACAGGAGAGAAAGAGAAGTATTTCAAGGAGCTCAAAAAAGGAAATGGTTCCCCTTGAGACTCTCCACCAGGTCTTATAGGAATTGGACAGGCGGGAAGGAGAGTGGGAAAGCAGAGGAAAAATGAAAACAGACAATACAGATGGAATGTTATGGTAAGAGCATGAATTCTTTATCTGATGTCAATTTTCATTCATTCTTCCATCTGTGGGACACAGTCCCCAGTTACAATAACCTAGGGTGGCCCTCATGGAAGGATATTGTACAGCAATGCAGAGCCAAAAGCAGCCCTATTTCTGGAAGTAATGTCTAATTTATAATACGTAATAAATGTATGGGAACTTGACCAGGAGGTAGACAGACCAATATCAACTGACACGCTAGAACACAAAGTTTGAGAAGTCGCCATGGATCTCATGGAAATGGCTTTGATAGGTCCAGGCAAAGGAATACCTTTCAAAGAATAAATGAAGGAAATCCAATCTCAACCATTTGACCAGTGAACAATTGGTCAGATTTCCTGAAGGTTTTGGATCTGTCCAGATAAAATCACAATTGCCTATGGGCCATCCAGAAGATGTGGTATGTATTCTCTTTGTTCTGAAACTTGGGGAAGAAAACCAATAGGTTGATAGACTGATTTTTTTCAGAAGCAACTTTTGGTAAATAGGATGGATTGGTCCAGACAGAAACTCTGTCTTCGTGGGAAATTAAATAAGGAGGTTTAGATGAAAGGGCATACAGTTCAGAAACTCTATCTGCTGAAATGATGGCTACTAAAAAGGTAGTCTTACAAGACAAACCAACTCCACTTTAACGGCGGGTTCAAAAGGGGGCAGTACTTATGCCTGTAATATCAACGTTAGGTCCCAAGGAGGAGTGGGGTCCTTGATTGGAGGGCGAAGCAAAAGGTACCGCTAAGAAAGGCCTTTCATAGTATTGATGATACTAGAGATGCAGAATTCTCTCCAACATGAAAATTTGAAATAGCTGCCAAATTAACTTTAACTGTGGAATAATTGGCTCCATTTTTGAAAACGCAGGCCAGAAAATCCAATACTGCTGGAACAGGAGCCCTAAAAGGGTCAACAAACATCTGTTGAGCTGAAATGGAGAATCTATTCCATTGTAGATCTTTCTGGTCGACACTTTGCGAGAAGAAATCATTTTTGGAATGGGAATGAAAGCCAGAAATGTGTGTGTAGCCATCATTGGAACTGCAGCAATCATGCAATCAATTTTAGGCCTTGAAGATCTGGGTGACTTTGCCCTGAGGGATGGGACAGTAGATCTGGCAGAGGTTCCAGTGTCCAAGGAGGGCAAACAAGGTAAGTCCAAAGGAAGGTGAACTAGACTTGGCAAGGCCAAAAGGGGACAATAAGGATCACTCTGGTCTTCAACTGATGTGCTTTCTGAAGAAATTTGGGGATCAGAGGTAACTGAGGAAATGCATAAAAGATGGAGCGCCAAGCATGGAATACAGCATCCCTTGGTGACTGTCCCTGAGGGAGGATCAAGGCAGAGTACCTGCTGCATTTGTTGGGGATACAGACAGCAGCAAGGCTGACACCATTTAAGGAAGATCATTTTTGCCAATGATTGATTTAATGACCACTGTGGCATCAGTAAAACTCTGCTGAGCCTGTCCACTACAATGTTGGACTCCCCAGAAGGTGCGTTGCAGTTAGAAGGTGGTTGGTAGAAATCATCCATTGCCACACACACTGCTTCTCGACACAGTAAGATCTGGTTCCTCTTTGCTTGTTGATGTACCACACTACAGAGATACTGTCCATGTGATTCAGAACAGTCCCTAGAGGGAGAAAGCTGTGTAGTGCTTGCAACGCTAAAAGAACTGTTCTTATCCCCAAGACATCGAGATGCAATTTGATGATCTGAGGCATCCACGTGCTTTGAACTGCCTTCTTCCAGAAAATGCCCCTCCCCCGTCTGGGAGACATCCATGGTTAAAGTGGCGTTTTGGCAGGGGAAGAACAAAGGGACGGCCTTGGGTGAAATTTAGCCACCAAAGGAGAGAATCCTCGCATACACGTGACAGACTGATGAGATGATTTAGTGTGCGACTGTGTAAAGACCATTGGACTGAATGTCCACTGTAGTATTCGCATGTGTAATCATGCAGTCGGTAAGGTTATTGTGGGAGCCATCTAGTCCAATGCTCTCAGCACCAATTTTGCCAGATGTTTGGGCCTTGCTAGAATCTGGGAGACATGGCACCTAAGGGTCAACACTATCTGAAGGTACGTAAGCCAAGGTTTAGGTCATGTCTAAATGTGCACTCATAAAAATATATCAGTTGAACCTGCAGTTGTGACTTTTGCACACTGACTGTTATGCCTAGAAAGGGAGCAAGCCGTAACAGTCTCTGGCTTGAATAAGTAGATGCCTGGTCAAAGCAGTTAAGAGCCAGTCATCCAGATAAGGAAAAACATGGAATCCCTGCAGTCTGAGATGAGCTGCAACTACTGCCATACATTTGGTAAACACCCTGGGAGCTGTGGTGAGACCAAGCGGCAATGCCCAGAACTGATGACTGGCCCCACAGCCTGAAATGAAGATGCCATCTGGAGCACCTGTTCATTTTGATATGATGGTACATATCCTTCAGGTCTATCGAGCACATGCAGTCATCCATCTTCAGAAAGAGTAGGATGGATTGGACCGTTACCATCCTGAACATTGTGTTCTTCACCTTCTTATTCAGAGATATATGGTCCAAAACTGGCTTTAAATCCCTGGTCTTTTTGGTACCAAAAAAAGCTTGAGTAAATGCCCGATCCGACTTGATCAGGAGGAACCTTTTGGATGACACTTTTTTTGTAGCAGCTTTGTAATTTCTACTGTTGCTGTCTCCCTTTGATTAGGTGGTACATCTGGAAGGCGATTCTTTGGCTTGAGAAGAGTTAAAAAGAGAATAGAGTATCCTCTAGATATGATCCTTTGCACAAATCAATAGTTTTCAATGGCTATCCAGGCTTCTGGGTACAAGGATAAGCTCCCCACGACTGCCTCCAGAGAAAGGCAGCCAGGCAACCCTTCAGGGCCACTAGAAGGGTCTTTCCAAAAAGGTATTTCAAGACCCTTGACTTCACAGACCCATCTGCCTAGGGGGCAGCATCCAGCATTATAACTCTTTCCCCTTCTGCCTCTAGAAGAAGTGTCTCCCTGAGCTTCCTGAAAAGGACCTTGAGATTTCCTGAACCACAGCTTTTTACCACCACTGTACCTGTACTTGTAACCTACCACCTGCATTCTTCTTTTCAACCTTGGCTCTCACAATAAAATTCCACAGCTCTGGTAACTGTAACTATCTCTAACTGGCTCAGTTGTCCACTGATGACGGTACAAAAAAGGTTACTACCTGATTGCTATTGCATGGTCTCAATTACTAAAGCATCTATACTTGTTTTGCAAATGTCTACATAACTGTTGCACCATACTTGTATTTGTAATTACACCATTTTTGTTCTCTGATATTTTAATATTTGTTTGTAAAATGTGATGTTTGTTGTTGAATTTGTTTGTAATTTTGTAATGTTGGAGCTTTTCTCCCCAGGCCTCCGCTGAAAAAGGGCTCAGTCAGTATCCCAGTCAACAATTGTCAAATAAAAGTGAAAACTGTGGCCCTCATCAAATGTGGACTCTAGGACCAAGCAGGAAAGTTCAATGATTAAATCCCTTTTTAACGCTCTCAAGGTAAAAGTGGACAAAGCGCAAACTCTCTTACCGAATCTGTCCAAAGCCCCAGTTAGGGGGATGGAAAGAGGAGCTCTCCTGGGCTAGTTCCTTTTGGGTGGCTGCAACAACAACCATGGCATCTACCAAGAACCCTTTCGTCCAGTGGTTTTGTCTAATGGAGCACTTAATATCTTGCCAGCCCGACTTGGTATAGGCTCTACAGTGTCTGGGGTCCTTCCATGCTCTGGAAGAAACTAAATCACTAAGAGGATCTTGCAGGGGTGGGGCACACGCAGGATGTAGATGGGCCTGTGCCAAAAGCCTCCACAAAAGCACTGCATCCTCTGGGTTGAGGTTTTAGGAGGACCATCTACCCTTCTAGAGGAGGATCTCTAAGATGTCTGCAGAAGAGATCAGTGGGTGGACACCTAGGGGACCCCTCCCCTTCCTCAAAGTTAGTGTCAACCGTGACAAACTCCTATGGGGAATCCAAGTTTCTCCTTTTACACTTCTTCCAAGGGACCTCCGTGGTTGGATGCTCTGGGGAGGTATTGGAAAAGAATCTGGGGTTCCACAGTAGGGAAGGACTGCACAGGCACAAACTCCATGGAGGTATGAAATGGATTCGATGTTGGGAGAACCATCGGGGGGTCCCCCTAGGATGGAACAGAACCCTCTCCACCACTCAAAAAGCAGGACTATGAAGACCTGACAGCGGACACTCCGGAGCCAAAGCTGTTGCAGCAGACTTCTCCGGAGCCACCACAATCCTCCAAGGGGGAATCAGAGCAGAGCTATCAAACGCTGAGGCTCTGAGAGGAAGCAATATCTCTGAAAACTTTGGAGTCAATGCATACCTCCAGGATCAGACATCCAAGCTTCGGCTCCGAGATACACTGGGCTCTAAAGCAGTCAGAACCAAAAACTTCAGGAAGGAGGTTGGACTGGAAGAAGTAACCACTACCGGCTCAGACAACTCTGAAGCTAGAGATCAGATCAGGGAAGGAGCCACAGGGTGGAATAGAGGATGTCTGCTCATGAATCCTGAAGGGGACAGAGCTGGCAAAACCCCCATCTGGAACTGTCTCATCAGAAATTTCCTCAGTCTACCCACCTCATGCTTGGATAAACTCTGGGACAACCTGACGGAGGAGGATGCTGAAGGTGGCCTGGACACTTTTGGGGGAATCTCCAAGCAGGGAGACTTCTGCACCGAAACACCCAGCTCCTCAGCAGCCATGGGAGCAAGGGTGGCTGAAGAAAAGAGACCCAAGGTAGTCAGATCCGAAGGGCTTTAATCCAATGTTTTTGGCGCCTTTTTTGGCAGTTCAGGAGGAGGACCTTTCAGGGGAGCATTTTCTCTGGTCCCTGGCCTCCTTGTGCTTAGTAGGGGGTTGAGCCCCTGAAGTAGATGGAAAAGCAAGAGGAGCTGCATCAGAAGGAAGCAGCCCTTTAAGCACCAGCTTGTTCTTGTGGTCTGCCATTGTCCGTGGATTAATGAGCTGCAGATGCACTCCCTGTGGGCATCAGATAAGGGGATTTTTCAAGTCCAAAGGTTTGCCAGATTTTTCAGCCATGACAAACTTACACACAAACAAGACCTAGAAAAAGACAGGAAAGGTAAAAAGAGTAGAAAAACAGACCGCACATGAGAAAACATGTGGGAAGTACAAGCTACCACTATTTTTTTTTTAACTTTTAAAATTCAAAGAAGAAAAGACTAAAAAAGGAGAGAGAAGACAAAGGCTGTAATGCTTTTCGTACAACAGGCAAACAAGATCTGAGGTAGTCTGGGGGAATAAGGTATTATGAGAGAGGAGAGGAGAGCTCAAGCTTCTTAATCTTCAGCTTGGAAAGAGGCTAAGTCAGATCCGGAACCCACAGGTGGAGGTGAGAATGAAAATTGACATCAGATCAGGTGCTTAGATAGGCAGAACTGGTACCAGAGGAATGAGTGACAGAAGTTGTGTCGAAACTATGTGCACTCAGAGGGGTGGCTCAGAGTGCCTCTAGTTGAATCTGTGTCTCGAAGAACCTCCACATCATCTTATCTACATCTTGTTCTGTAAAGCTCCAAGATGATAGATTGGATGAAGCCACCAAAGATAGACAGGAGTAGCGCTTAACCTGCAGAATCAGGGAGTGCAGTCTTGGGTTGACCAGCTCTGGAAAGAACTGGGGTCTGTCAGCTCCAATGTATGTGCTGCTTTAGCTCTGAAGCCAACTATAACTATTGGATCTGGTGACCTTTTTTGGGTAGAATTTGTTTTTTTTTTCCCCAGACATTTTCCCCTTTTTTCTTTGTCGGATTCTTATCCTACCATTTAACTATGTCAGTATTCGTTACAGGAAATGCACAAAAATCCAGCTGAAGAGGATGTCCCTGTCTGTGGAAGAAGTAATCCCTTAACTATTAGCTTTTCCCTCCTTGTTTGTAAAATCCTTGAATCTGACATACACTTTGTAGTGTTTACAACACATTGTACTGAATGTTGCTTTGATTTTACAGTTTAATGCGTTTTTTCTTTACAAATGTGTTGTGTACCATGTTTGCTTCCACCTTTGTTGATGTAGCTTGAAACTTTATTGCCCTAGTTTTATTAGATGCAAAATGTACAGTGTCAAACCTCTAACTGTAAAATGTACTTAATTTGTGTTATATGTGGCGCTTTTCTCCCCGGGCCTCCGTTGAAAAAGGACATGTGTCCAGTTGGACCTTCCTGGTAACCAAATGTAAAATAAAATAATAAATAACTAAAGGCATTACATGACTGGCAGTCTACCTCTAAATGGGGAGCACTCCAAACAATAAACACTTAAGGTGTGGGTCTTCTGGGGCATCTTGTGGCCAACACTGACTGCATTTTTTGAAGCTTTCATATTTTGCCACTTCCCTATGGACAACTACCATTCATAACAAAATAAGTTATGTACTCACCATAATGTTCCATATGTGTTGTCCATCTTCGCCTTCATTCTTACTAGGCTGGGTTCGGATCTGATCCTCGGACCCATCTCGCTTTTATTTTAAAGCTTGAGGTCCTCTGCCAGCTCGTGGCTAAATCCCTATCCCAGCATGCACTAGAACCATCCCCAGATCTTGCATGCCCTAATTATAAAGTTGTATACTCCAAGGAAGGATTCAGAGGCTGATGGAGGACAGAGGTCAAGGTAATCCAATTTGAATAGACCCGGTCTTCTAGTAGTAAAAGAAAGGGAAAAGGGAAAGAGGGTGGGATGTAAGAATGAAGGCGAAGGACAACACACACGGAACATTATGGTGAGTACGTAATTTTTTTATGTGATGTTGTCCTATCTCACCTTCATTCTTACTAGGTTGGGACAGCAACCCTAGCACATTGAATCCTGGGTGGGTCATGGGAAAACATTCCACAGAATCATGGATCCAAAAGAGGCTCTATTCCTGGAGGACAAATCAACTTTGTAATGAGTGATAAAAGTATGTGGTTTAGACTATATTCCTGCAGCACAGATAGTGTCAATTGACAGTTTAGCCACAAAGACTGAAGAAGTTGCAATGGCTCTTGTAGAATGGGCCTTAACTTTTTTCGGACGTTCTTGATTTTCAGACTTGTAAAAAGTTATACAATCTGATAGCCATTTAGAAAGTGTAGCTTTACAGACAGGGGGTCCTTTCTTTGAATTTGAAAAAGAAACAAACTGATCAGATTTTCAGAATTCTGCAGTTCTGTGTAGGTAAAAACCTAACTATGTACATCCAGCTGAAGTAATGTGTACTCTCTGCCTTTTCATAATTTGGGAAGAAAACTGGTAATTCCATACTTCGGTTCAAACTTCTCTGAAACAACCTTAGGTAAAAAGGTGTTTGTCCGCAGACACCCTGTTTCTATGGAAAAGCAAATATAGGGGCTTTATGGACGATGCTTGCAACTCTGACACCCTTCTAGCAGAGGTGATTGCTATCAAGAAAATGGTTTTCCAGGTAAAAAAAAAAAGATGATATGTACTCACCATAACGTTCCATGTGAGTTGTTTATCTCGCCTTTATTCTCACTGATGGGTTCGGAGCCAATCCTCAGCTTCGACACAGCCGTTAGGCAAAGCTCAAGGTTTACCAGAAGCTCGAGACCAAGCCCCTTAATCCCATGATGCACTGCTGAATTACCTCAGATCCTGTTTGCTACATGTATATATAACCCTGTAAGGGGTGCACTCCCCAAGAAAAAAGTAGTATTAAACAACCAGGATGATACTAGCCTCTAGGTGGTCAGCTGTCAACCAGGAGGGGGATGTAGGGAGGGACGTGAGAATAAAGGTGAGATAAACAACTCACATGGAACGTTATGGTGAGTACATAACTTTATGTGAAGTTGTTAAATCTCGCCATTTATTCTCACTGATGGGTAGCGTCCCTAACACCCGCAATCCTGGGTGGCTCACGGGAGTACATTTTTCAGTACTGTAGAACCAAAAAAAGACCTGTCCCTGGAAGCCTTATCCACTTTGCAATGAGCGATAAAAGTATGAGGCTTAGACCAAGTGGCTGCAGCACAAATGTTATCAAGGGGCAACTTGGCTTGAAAAGCAGAAGACGTAGAAACGGCTCTGGTTGAATGAGCCTTTACTTTGCGTGGCAAAGGTATGTTAGCAGTTACATGAACAAATGACAAACAATCCAATAACCATTTTGAAAGGGTTGTTTTAGCCACTGGTCTACCTTTTCTGGCCTCTGAAAAGGATACAAAAAGTTGGTCTGATTTCCTAATATCCTTAGTTCTACCAAGATAAAATCTGAGCCGTCTGTGCACGTCAAATTTGTGCAGCATGTATTCTAATTTGTTGGAATGGTTGGGAAAAAAGACTGGCAACTCGATGACCTGATTGATATTAGACTCAGAACAGACGTTAGGCAAAAAGGAGGGGTTTGTTCTGAAAGATACTCTATCAGCATGGAAAATCATATAAGGAGGTCTGATAGATAATGCTTGAAGTTCTGACACTCTGCAGGCAGAAGTAATGGCCACTAGTAAAATAGTTTTCCAGGACAAAAATTTGAGATCACAAGATGATGCTGGTTCGAAGGGGGGGAAGAATTATATGAGATAGCATAACATTCAAATTCCAAGGAGAATAAGGGGTTTTGACAGGAGGCCTCATGTGAAAAACACCTTGGAGAAAAACTTTTAGTTATGTACTCACCATAACTTCAGATGTTTGGGATCCATCTCGCCTACATTCTGACTGATGGGTTCGGAGCCGATCCCTCGGCTCCGACTCGGCACGCTTATGCCAAAGAGCGAAGTCTCTTATTGGCTGAGCTTACTATATCCCAGGATGCACCACGACCAGTCCCCCAGATCTAGTTTGTCCGCATACATGCACACATGCACGCCCTGCTTATATAACATCGTCAGATGAAACAAGATAAAACAGTAGAACTCAAAACCGTTCAATCTCTTCTGATCTCCAAGGCAGGGGGAAGGAGGGTGGGTATTAGGAATGTAGGCGAGATGGATCCCAAACATCTGAAGTTATGGTGAGTACATAACTAAAAGATGTTATGTGATCCTATCTCGCCTACATTCTGACTGATGGGACAGCGTCCCTAGCACCTGAATCCTGGGTGGCTCACTGGAAAACACTCCTGAGTACCGTGGAACCAAATGATGCTCGCCCTTTAGATGCCACATCTAATTTATAGTGGGAAATGAAAGTGTGCGATTTGACCAAGTAGCCACAGCACAAATCTCCGATATAGCAAGCTTGGAATGAAAAGCTATAGAAGTCGCCATAGCTCTGGTGGAGTGAGCTTTGATAGATGTTGTAGGTTGCTTATTTGAAGAAGAATAAGCCTGAGTTATACAATCTCTAATCCATTTGGAGATAGTAGCTTTTGTAATGGTTTTACCCAATTTATTGTCTGAGAAGGACACAAACAATTGGTCTGACTTACGAAATTGCTGAGTCCTGTCTAAATAGAAGCGCAATTGCCTGTGAACATCCAATTTATGGAGAGTGTATTCTGCTTCATTGGAGAATTTTGGGAAGAAAACTGGTAGCTCTAGAGATTGTTGAAGACGGAGATTAGAACAGACCTTTGGGACAAAGGATGGATTAGGCCTAAGTGATACTCTATCCTTGTGGAAAATCAAGTACGGTGGTTTAATAGATAGGGCTTGAAGCTCTGAAACTCTTCTTGCAGAAGTAATTGCAACTAAGAAGGCAGTTTTCCAAGACAGATATTTTAACTCACATGTAGCAGCCGGTTCGAAAGGGGGAGATGTTAATGCACGAAGCACCAAATCAAGATCCCACGGAGGCGCAGGATGAAAAACTGGGGGTCTTAACAGGCCCGCACCTTTAATAAAGGTTTTGCATAATCTGCTGCTCATCAATGGAGGATCCATGGATTCGTGGAATTTAGAGATAGCCGCCAGTTGGACTTTAATAGTAGAGACAGAAGATCCTTGATTAAATAGGGATGTTAAGAATTTCAAAACTTCCGGGATCGGAGCAGTGATAGGGTCTAAGCCCCTGAATTGAGCCCAGATAGCAAACCTCTTCCACTTACTGAGGTACAATTTGTTAGTGGTGGGTTTGTGGGCCGAAGATAAAATGTGAATAACTTCCGGGTCTAATGTGTGACTTCTGACCAAGGTCGGAAGTGGAGGAGCCAGGCTGTCAACTTCAAGGAGTGTAGGGACTGATGCTGTCGTCCCGACTGATGGATTAGCAGATCCGGAGTTAGATCTAACGTCCAAGGATCGTCCACCGCATGTTTCTTCAGGTAGGGAAACCATACCTGACGAGGCCAGTATGGAGCAATCAGTATCATTGTGGACCCCAATTGAGAAGCTTTTTGAATGACTTTGGGGAGAAGAGGTATCGGAGGAAAGGCATAAAGTAGCCCTGTTGGCCAAGGTTGTGCTAGAGCATCCAAAGCTGCTTCCCCTTGATGTGGAGTCAAGGAGAAGAACCTTTGCACTTCGTGTTTAGTGGCGTTGCAAATAGATCGCAGCACGGCGTTCCCCATCTCCTGAAAACCTGAGCTGCTACTGTTTCGTTCAGGGACCACTCGTGGGGAGAGAGAATTGTCCTGCTCAATTTGTCTGCCAATATATTTGATTTCCCCGGAATGTGGGTCGCTACCAAGAAGCGGTTGGTAGCTACCGCCCATTCCCACACCCTCATGGCCTCTCTGCAAAGGGGGTAAGATCTGGTCCCTCCTTGTTTGTTTAGATACCAAACCACCGACATGTTGTCTGTGTGGATGGCGATGATGCCCTGAGGAAGAAACTTGTGTAAGGCCTGTAGGGACAGAAGTACA
Source organism: Protopterus annectens (assembly GCF_019279795.1). Lineage (NCBI taxonomy): Eukaryota > Metazoa > Chordata > Ceratodontiformes > Protopteridae > Protopterus > Protopterus annectens. The sequence continues at coordinate 788,582,636 of NC_056733.1, read as the reverse complement.
GCCCTCATCTCCAACACATTGATGTGGAGAAGAGCTTCGTCTGGAAGCCAGGAGCCCTGAACTAACCTGCCCAGACAATGCCCCCCCCACCCTATCTGGGAGGCATCTGTCGTCAGGGTAACCACTGGAGAGGGAATAACAAAAGGGCTTCCTTGATTTAGATTGGATGTCTGAAGCCACCAGCGAAGGTCCCGTTTGCATGTTTCTGTAATCATGATGGGATGATTGAGGGGAAGGTCCTGAAAGGACCATTGAGTTGACAATAGCCACTGAAGAATCCTCATGTGCAATCTTGCCAGAGGAACTAGAAGAACCGTGGCAGACATTGAACCTAAAACTTGTAGGACCATCCTGGCTGGGGCTTTGGATCTTGAAATCAGAGCTTGAACTTGGCCCTGTAAAGTTTGGATCCTTTCGGTAGGAAGAAAAGCAGCATCAATTTTGAGTCTATCTCTGCTCCTATGAACCTTATGCGCTGAGAGGGCAGCAAGACAGACTTTGACCAATTGAATGTAATCCCCAGGGAAGCACCCAGGGAGATGGTGGCTTTGAGGTTGTCCATTAGTAGATGCCTGGTGGTGGCAGTCAGGAGCCAGTCGTCCAGATAGGGAAACACTTGGAATCCAAGACTTCTCAGGTGAGCAGTCACTACTGCCAAACACTTGGTGAACACCCTGGGGGCTGTGGTGAGACCAAAGGGCAGTGCACAAAATTGGAAATGACTGACTCCCAGGCTGAAGCGCAGATACCTCCTGGACGCCTGATGTATCGGTATGTGATAATAGGCGTCCTTGAGGTCTATGGAGCACATCCAAACATCCTTCTCCAACAATGGGAGAATGGATTGTAACGTGACCATTCAGAATTTGGATTTCGTGACGGATTGGTTCAATCTGCTGAGATCCAAAATTGGTCTCAGGTCCCCTGTCTTTTTTGGCACTAAAAAGAACCTGGAGTAATTTCCGGATCCGATCTGGTCTGTGGGGAGCCGGTTGGATGACTCCTTTTCTAGCAGCTTTAAAGCTTCTGCGGCTGCAATTTCCCTTTGACTGGGTGGTGGGTCCGGGATTTTTTTGGACGGTGGGGGTGAACATGTGAATGGGATGGTGTAACCTCCGGCAATGATCGAAGCACCCATCTGTCCCAGTGATTGACTCCCAGGCTTTTAGGTGCTTGGCAACGGCACCCGACTGGCTCCGGAGCAGCACAGCCGGGCAATCCCTCATGATGTGTGGGAGGCTGAAGAGCCACGAAAGGACTCGCGGTCTCCAGAATTGCGGGGCCCTCTGCCGCCTCTGGGACGGCATCTCCCAGAAAAATTTCCCGTCCTCTGCCTCTGGAAGGGAAACTTCCTGCTGTTGAGGAAAAACTTACGTGATTTACGGAACCACATCTTCCCCTCCTTTAGCCTTGGGATAAGGCCGAAGGAGTGGAATAACGGGCACCTACGGCAGATAAAGTTTTTCCCTCTTGCTCACAGCGGGTAAGGGTGTCCTTAACCTTAGGTCCAAACAAAGAGGACCCATCAAAGGGAGCGTCGTCGAAGGAAGACTTGAAGGCCTCCATGAACTGACACAAGCGGAGCCAGGCTTGTCTCCGTAGAGCCACCCCTGTGCCTGCCGCTCTACCCGCCCCTTCGGCCGCATAGGAAATGAGCCTCATGGACGAGTTAGAAATTGACGTAAGGATAGCCAACTGAGAGCTAACCGACTGGGCTAGCTGCTCAGGTAGGTTACCTGAGAGGGAATCTGACAGCTCCTTGACCAGATCCCTCTGAAGCCTAGTAAAATGTGCCAAATAATTCAGAGACCTTAAAGTAAAGGCCGCTGAAGTCAGGGTGCGCTTCCCGTACCTGTCCATGCTCCTAGACTCCTTATTAGGAGGATGGACGGACGTTGAAGCCTCTGCCACGTCCTGTTGTGTAGCAGATGCCACCACCATGGCATCTACAGCCACGCCTTTAGTGAGGAACTCCTTCTCGGGTGGGGCAGACAAAAATTTATTAGGAGAAGGGACTGGTTCCACGGTATCTGGATGTTCCCACGCCCTTCGACAAACTAAATCCAGGAGCTCGTCGAAGGGTGGAGACACCCAGGAGGCGGAGGGCTGAGCCCCAAAGGCCTTGAGGAGCACTGACTCATCAGCAGAGGGGGGTTTGGATATCCAGCCGCCTCGTTGTTTGAGGATCTCTAAGATGTCTGCAAATGAGACATCATCCGAGGACGACTTTGGGGACCCCTCCGCATCATCAAGATCAGTGTCCGATGTAATAGACTCGGGGGAGTCCACGTGCTTCCTCTTGCACGATCTCTTCCTTGGGGGTTCCTCCGAAGACAACTCCGAAGAACCCTCAGGAGGAGGGGAACCCCCAATGGGGGTAACCTCAGGCCCAGGGGCTCCGCTGCTTACGGACAGGGGAACTGCCAAAGACCCAGTCTCCACGCCCAGGGAAGGTGCCGGTAAAGCCGGAGAGATGGCCGAAGACTTGGCCAAAGCACTCCTCATAGCTCTGAAAGCCGGACCCCCAGAATCCTGGGAGTGTCCGGTCCCCGGAGCCATGATAGTAGACGGAAGTCCCGCAGCCGAAGCACCGAGAGGGAGGCTCGGAACCGAAAGCATAGGTCCCGAAACATCACCCCCGGGTCCAGCCGAAGAAGTCCGTGTACCAAACTCGGACCCGAAGGCCCGCGTTTGAGTAAGGGTCGGAGCCGACCCTAAGATCTCCACCGGCTCCAACAGCACCTGCTCCGGCCGGAGCGGCGGTCGGAGGAGGAATAGCAATGGGATGGGCATGGGCTATCGGCTCCGAAGCCAACTGGGTCGGAGCCGAAACAAATTTTTGAAAGACTGGGGACTGGAACAGTCTTTGGAGCACCCTGTCTATATCCGAATCTGACATCCTCGAAGACTTAGAGGATACTGAACGGGTTCGAGATGGCCTCTCCAACGGCCTCAAAGGGCTAGGGGACCGGCTCCGAGGCGACTCGATGACTATCGGCGCCGAAGGAATACCCACACTAGTTTCCATCGGTACCAAGGAGGACTTCGGCGCCGAGGAGGAAGTGTCTGAGCGGGCAACCCTTGTCGGCTCCGAGACCAGTGGAGCCGACGAAGGTGACCCGCCTCTCGATGCCCCAGCCATCGGCTCCGAAGCCAGAGGAGTCGAGACTGGTGGCATCGAGGCAGACCGTTCCGCCCTCGGCTCCGAAGTCCTTGGAGCCGAAGGAGAAGCCTGCCTATGTCTTTTGGCGGCTGGATCCGACGGACTGGTCGGAGCCGACGCCTTTTTCTTTTTAGCTGGAGAAGGAGAGGATGCCAAAGCTTCTTCAAAGGAGGGTTTTATTAAGCCTTTAAGGATGAGTTTATTTTTCCTCTCCTGGAGGCCCCTCGAGGAAAAAGCGTGACACACGCTGCATGACTCTTGTAAATGTTTTGCACCCAAACAATAAACACAGAGAGTGGTCATCTGTGATTGACATTTTAAAATTACATTTGGTGCATATTTTGAAGCCCGAAGGCCTAGGATTTTGAGACATTATGACCAATGCAGTAATTCTCTGACAGCAAGAACACACAATCCTAATTTGACTCTACTTAACTGACTCTACAAAAATCAGTTTACAACTGCCGATTTAACAATCCGAACAACAAAAAACTCAAGGGGATCTGAAATCCCAAAGGTTTGAGTGGGGTTGACTGACCGGGAAAGGCCCTACAGATGAAGGAGGCCTGAAATCAGAAACCAACGCCCAATCACACTACAAGTTTTCACAAAAAAAACCTTCAATCACTACACAAAGCACAGAGTAGCCGTTAAAACAGCTTTTTATGACAGGAAAAGCAATTTTCTGACAGAAAAAAGTAAGTAAAAATACTACTCAGCTCAGCCAGCTCGAGACCACGTCTTCGCTAGTTAGCGGCAAACGAGATCTGGGGGACTGGTAGTGGTGCATCCTGGGATATAGTAAGCTCAGCCAATAAGAGACTTCGCTCTTTGGCATAAGCGTGCCGAGTCGGAGCCGAGGGATCGGCTCCGAACCCATCAGTCAGAATGTAGGCGAGATAGGATCACATAACATCCTTAGATAACTTATGGGCCATAATATTTAACCCATCCAATCCAAGGTGGAAATTAGATATGGCAGCTAACTGAACCCGAACTGTGGTAGCTGCTGCTCGTTCCTTAAAAATCATTGTCAAAAACTCTAGAATAGACGACAAGAGCTCGGAAAGGGTCAATTTTTTTGTATGCTGGCCCAGATGGAGAACCTTTTCCACTTACTGCAATATAATTTTCTGGTGGATGGCTTATAAGACAATAGAATTTGTCTTGTGTCATCTGAGGGGGAATGAAGCCTGGCTATTTGGGGAAGTGGATCAGCCAAGCAGTCAGCTTTAGAGACTGCAGTGAAGGATAGAGGTCCCCTGACGGGTGTGTCAGGAGGTCTGGAACTTGTTCCAGGATCCATGGATCTTCCAAGCAGATGATGGTGAAGAAAAGGGAATCAAATCTGTTGAGGCCAATGGGGGGGCTATAAGGATAACAGTCCTTCCCAGCGACTTTGCTTTCTGTACAAACCTGGATATCAATGGAATTGGAAGGAATGCATATTGAATTGGAGGGAATGCATATAGGAGACCCGGAGGCCAATCGTGTACGTGTGCATCTCTCGGGGGATGTCCCGGAGGTGGTATCAGGGCAAAGTAGCTTCTGCATTTGGCATTGATGTGACTGGCAAAGAGGTCGCCAGCAAGGCTGGCCCCATTTGCGAAAAATCATGTCCGCAACGTGTTGGTTGAGAGACCACTCGTGAGGAAACAAGATTGACCTGCTCAGTTTGTCCGCTATCAAGTTGGATTTCCCTGGGATGTGCGTTGCTAACAGAAAACACTGGGATGACACAGCTCACTGCCATACCCCGAGGGTCTCTCAACAAAGAGGGTAAGACTTGGTTTTGCCCTGTTTGTTCAAGTACCAGACCACTGACATGTCTGTCTGAATTGCAATTGTCCCTAGAGGAAGAGTCCTGAAAGTACTGCTCTCAACTCCAGAACATTGATATGCAGATGTGACTCTTGATCTGTCCATGTGCCTTGGGCAGTCTGTCCCTGAAAATGCCTCCCCCACCCTATCAGGGAAGCGTCCATGGTCACAGTGGCTACTGGGGGGGGGGGGGGGCACAAAGGGTCGTCCTATTGTGACATGGAAACATCAACCACCACCGAAGGTCCCTCTTGCAAGAGTTTGTGATGAGAATCATATGGTTCATTGGCAATTTCTGGTAAGACCATTGAGCAAACAGAAGCCATTGAAGAATTCGCATATGCATCCTTGCGAGTGGAATGGCTACAATTGCTGCCGCCATCACACTAAGTACCTTCAAGACCTCTGCGGCTGTAGCTCTGTTCTTTGACACCAATGAGTTGACATGTTGGCGAAGTGCGACCCTTTTGACTGGAAGACGTAGAATGGTGGTTGAGGTATCTAACTATATATATATATATATATATATATATATATATATATATATATATAAATAAACTATCCTAACAAGAATGAAAGTCAAGAAAAAGTTTTTAAAACTTGCGAATAGAAGAATCTTTCCAATAAAACTGGTCCGAGCAATCTGGAACACCAAAATCTGTGCCGCGGCAAACTAGATCTGAGGTAATTCCAGCAGTGTATCATGGCTCTGAACCAATCAGTGAGAATAAATGGTGAGATTTAACAACTTCACATCTTTAATTTTCAAGATGATGCTGGTTCGAAGGGAGGAAAAACTATAAGAGACAGAATGAAATTTAAGTCCCATGGTGTTGGAGGGTCTCTGATAGGCGGTCTTAACATAGTACCTTTGAGAAAGGCTTTGCATAATTTGAGACATTATATTAGAGAGAGAGTCTCCCAAATGAAAGTTCCGAGATCGCTGCTAGCTGAACCCTAATAGCAGTTGCAGCTGCACAGTTGTTGAAAAGTTTTGCTATGAAGTCCAAAATGAAACCAATAGGAGCAGAAAAAGGATCGACATGGTTATAGGTAAGCCCATAAGCAGAATCTTTTCCATTTGCTTTTATATATCTTCCTCGGTGAAGCATTATGATAAGAGCTTACAATATGTTTAACTCAAGAGGAGAGGGTTGGAAACCTGGCTATCATAGGAACTGGAGCGGCCATGCTGTCAGTTTCAGTCTGAAGGGATGGGTGGAGCATTCTTGACTCAGGAGTCAGAAGGTCTGGAACTGGGTCCAGAATCCATGCCTCCTCTCGAAGATGAGGCCACAGGAAGGGGAACCAGATTGGGAGAGGCCAGTTTAGAGCGATGAGTATCAAGTCCCTTCCCAAACAACTGGCTTTCTGAAAGACTTTGGGAATTAGTGGAAAGGGGGGGGGGCATACAGGAGGCCCAGGAGCCAATCGTGAACAAGTGCATCCCTTGTTGACTCCCCCAGAGGGGGGATGAGGGCAAAGTAGCTGCTGCATCTGGCATTCATAAATGTCACAAAGAAGTCGCAGCAAGGCTGGCCCCATTTTCAGAAATTTTTTCCACTACTTCCTGTTTCAGGAACCACTTGTGAGGCATTAGAATTGCTCTGAGTCTGTCCACTATCATGCTGGATTTCTCCAGAATGTGCTTTGCTATCAGAAAATGCTGGAAGGAGGTTGCCCATTGCCATACTCTCAGGGCCTCTCGACAAAGGGGGTAAGATCTGGTTCTTCCTTGTTTGTATATCATACAACTGACATGTTGTCTATCTGGATTGCAATATTTCCCAAGGGATGAGAGTCCTGGAATGCTTGCAATGCTAAAAGCACCGCTCTCATCTCTAGGATACTGATGCGCAAGTGGGCCTTGTGATCCTGCCAGGTGCCTTGGACTGTCTTTCCGAGATAATGCCTCCACCCCTATCTGAGAGGTGTCCATCATCATGGCCACTGGTTGGGGGAGAAATGGTTGACCTCGACAGTCATTTGAGTAGAGCCGCCATCCAAGATTTCTTGCACGTTTCTGTTATGATTATTTTGTGAAACATTGGCAGTTCTTGCGTAGACCACTGAGTGGATAACCACTGAAGAATCCTCACATGCAGACATGGTAGGGGATCTAAAACTATCGCTGCCATGATCACAAGAGTTTTAAGGACCAATTTCACTTGGGCCGCCTTCTTTCTTAGAAGATATCTTACCTAGTACCTTAGAGATTGGATCCTTTCCGGTGGAAGTCTCGTCATTTGTGTTGAGCCTAATTCTGTCCCGATGAACACCACATATTGAGAAGGCACCAAGGCAGATTTTTCATAGTTTATGGTAATCAGTAGGCGGGAGTAGAGCTGCAAGGCTGCATTCCCGGCTTTGATTAGCAGATGATGTGGTCCTGGCAGTTAACAGTCATTCAAGTATGGAAACACCTGGAATCCTAAACATCTCAAATGAGCCGCTACTACAGCCATACATTTGGTGAACACTCTGGGGGGGCTGTAGTGAGGCCAAAGGGCAGAGCTCAAAACTGGCAGTGACTAGCTCCCAGCCAAAAGTGCAAGTGTCTCCCTTATTGCCTGTCCATTTTTATGTGGTAGTACGCATTCTGGAGCTCTATAGAGCACATCCAATCGTCTTTTCCCAGGAATGGGAGTATTGACTGCAGTGTCAGCATCTGAAATTTGCTCTTCTTTACTGACTTGTTTAGAATGCTGAGATCCAGAAGTGGCCTCCAGTCCCCTGTTTTCTTTGGAACTAAAAAGAATCTTAAGTTAAAGATCCTACTTGGTCTGCGGAGACTTTTTGGATGACTCTTGTCTAGCAATTTTTGAATTTCTATACTTGCCTGATCCATTTGACAGCGTGGAGCCATCAGGAACTTTTGGGACGAGAATGGAAAACGGTATGACGTAACCCCTGGATATGATGCTCTGTACCCATCTGTCTTTTGCTAGCTGTCGCCAGGCCTGTGGGGTCAAAGATAAGCAATGCCCGACTGACTCCAGAGCTGGACAGTCGGGCCTTCTTTCAGGAGCGCTGAAAGGGCCTACCAAAGGAGAATTCTCTGTTACCCTGATTTTGCAGACCCCCTCTGCCGCAAGGTCGGTGACTTCCATTATTGCTCCCCCCTCTGCCTCTGGGGGAAGCTTCACCACGCGTGTCCTGTAAAGATCTCCGATTTCCGGAACCACATCTTACCACTACCTCTCTAACCTTTGGGATAAGTTCTAGAAGGCATGGAAAAAGATTCCTAAGGCAGATAGTCTTTCCTTCCTGTTCACACTTCGTGTGTCCTTTACCTTAGGCCCGAACAAGGACGAGCTGTCAAATGGGGCATTTACAAAGGAAGACAAAGGGTTCCGCGAAGTCACAAGTGCATCCAAGAATGTCTCCTTAGGGAAATTCCAGAACCCGCTGCCCTACTTCGTTCCATCAGCTGCACAGGGGATGAGCCTTATGGACATGTTAATGCAGTTTAAGGTAGCAAGCTGAGAAGTTACTTTGTTGGCAACCTCATCAGTTACTGAACCTTGGAGGGTATCTAATAGCTCTTTCAGCAGATCCTTCTGTAGTCTTGTAAAATGGGCAAGATAGTTCAGAGATCGGAGAGAAAACGCAGCTGAGAAAAATTGCCATTTCCATACCTGTCTATAGTCTTGATTCCTTGTTCGGGGGGGCGGACAGAAGTAGTTTCCGAAAGTTCCTTCTTAGTGGCCGCCACCATGACCATGGCATCAACTGGGACTCCCCTTCGTGCACTGAAGCATTAGAGGACTTCCAGCCACCTCTCTGCTTTTGCATTTCCAGGATGTCCCCAAAGGAGACATCAGGAGGTGACCATGGGGGACCCTTCTGCCTCATCGAGGTCTGTACCAGAAGTGATGGACTCCTCTGGGGAATCTAAGTGCTTCCTCTTGCACAGTCTCTTCCGAAGGACCACCTCAGAAGGGCAATCTGGGGAGGTTTTGGAAGCGTGGGGTTGCCCTGTGGGGCATCCTGAGGCCTTGGGGCTCTGTGCCCTGTGTATGCAGGAGTATAGAGGCAGGTATCAATGCTCTAGAGGGAGGAATATGCTAAGAGGACTGTGGACCTGTCTGTGGAGACAGCACCCTCCTCACCTCAAAAGCCCCCCAATCCCTGATCTGAGGATATCCCTGGATCCGAACAAGCCAAATGACCGTCTAGAATCAAAGACAACAGATCCAAGGCTGAGGTAGGAGCCGAACTCACCCGAGCTGAGGCCCCGAGGGGTAAAATTGGATCAGACAGGTGTCCAATCCAGCTTGCCTTCCCAGACCTGACTGGAGAGTGTCAGCTCCTAGACTCCTTTAGATCTGAAAGAGGAGAGGACGTCCATCCGAGGCATGGTCGGATCCATGGAACCTGTGGTGGGTCTCAGATCAGACAGTTCCACTAATACCAACTCTGGACCTTCTGACTCCAAAGCCAGAGGTTGGATCGGAGGAGGACTTGGAACAGAGAAAGTGGATGTCATAGGATCCGAAGCCCTGAGGTCGGATCCAACAGTAATTTGGCCAGCACCAGTTTCTAAGAGCTTCTGTACCACCTGATCCACGTCATCAGAAAGGCTCCTAGAAGACCAGGTCGAAGGAGTGGGAAATTTGGTCTTCTGTAAAATCGGAGATCTCAAAATACGGGAGACCGGCTCCAAGGTTGTGGACCAGCTCCTAAGTTCAAACTCTACTGGCACCGAGCAGGAAAGTGTCAGAGCCGATGAAGCCTTGTCTTATCCAGTAGACTTTGGATCCAAGGGGGAGAGTTTAGATATTTTGCATGCCAGATCCAAAGATGAAGTGGAAGGTCTTTTTCCGGACTTGTCTGATTTGTCAGATTTTGTAGAAGGTGATTTATCTGATCTAGATGAACCTGGAACTTCTTCCAGTGCCTCTGGGGGGGGGGGGGTGTTTAAGACGACCGTTTAGAATCAACTTATTTTTCCCCTCCAAGAGAGCTCTATGATTAAGAGAGTGGCAAATACAGCAGGACTCCTGGAGATGGATGGCCCGAAGACAGTAAACAAAAAGGATGTGTTTATCGCCGAGGGGCATCTTTTTGCTGCATTTTTTTGCACTTTTGAAACCCACAGGTTTAGAATCCTTAGCATCCTTTCTAGACATTTTAAGTGAGAAAAGGGGGATGGAAACTAGACAACAGCAGAAACAGTAACTCCAAGCAACAAACAATAATTTAGCAAAACTATTTTTTTTTTGGGTTTGACACTAACTTAAACGGGCTCTATTACACTTCTCTAACTTAAACTGTAAAGTCCAATACGAAAAAACACTCAAGAAACCAGGAAGGGAAAAAGCAAGAAACACAAACTTACAGCCCTCTAACTTCAACTGGCTGTAACAGTTTTCCAATTTACGCGAACTATACCACTAATAGACAAGTATAAAATAAAGTTAGCCAGGAATGGGAACACAAGGCCTACTTGAAAGAGACAATGGCCAAAATCCAGAAAACAGCCTAAAAACGATAACTAGCTAGAAACAGACACACTAAGCTAAAATTTAAAGTTGTATGTGAATAACTGACAAGAAAAATACCAATAGCAGTTATACTTAGCCAGAGCTAGCAGATGAATATCTTGATCTTATTTAGCAGCAAATGAGATCTCGGGATAGATCTAGTGCATGCTGGGATAGGGATTTAACCACTAACTGGCAGAGGACCTCGAGCTTGAAAATAAAGGCAAAGATGGATCTGAGGACCGGATCCGAACCCACCTAGTAACAATGAAGACGAGATAGGACAACATCACATCATTAGTTATTAAAACACTAAAAAAAAAAATGTTTATACTACAAATATAGGAATCACAATAATACTAATAGCACACCAAAAAACTACTAAGCTTTTAATAATCCTATTAGGAAAAATAAACCTATAAACAATATAGAACACATTCTTCAAAGCTTTTTAGTAGAGAACAATGCTCTTGGTGGGGGAGAGAAACTGCAACTTAGAAGAAAAGGATATCAAAATCCAATGAACAGTCCTTGCACACGGTCTACTAGCTTCAGACAGCAAATGAAATCTGAATGAAGGGAGTGGAGTGCTGGGGATTATGAGCAGGAGAGGAGTCATGAGCCCTTGAGCCATAAAAGTATCCAAAAGTCTGTGCAGAGGTAGATCCCCACCAGATCTGACAATATACTCAACTGCATGAAGATAAACACTGGATCAAAGATTATGTACTTACATAACACTAAATCTGCGTTTTATTTTGTTTGGGTCAATTACCAGGTTGTCAGATCAAGTCTCAGTGCTTTTTCAGAAGTTTGGATCCACAGCTCTGACTCCACTCCTACTCATAACTCACTCTTGTCCCCAGGTAACCTCAGACAGATTTTGCCTGTTTATAATTATAAATTCTCAAACCTATACACATGTGTACTCTAAAAAACATATGCAATAATGAATTAAAAACAGCAAGAAAGCTGTCTAAACAGACAAGACCCTTGATCAGATCCAACCATTCAGCCAGAAGTCAAAGAATGACAATTTAGGATGGGGTACAAAGGTAGGGATGCTGAACTGGACGAAAGAAGACAAACATCTGGCATTATGGTAAGTACATAATTTTTGGATCGAATGTTGCATTTTTTTATTTTTTCTGATTCAGTTATTGGGACTGATTTCCACATTAGCAAAAAACATGGGTGGATTCAAGGAAGAATATTCAGAGAAAACAAAGGATGTACTTGATCTGCTTTGTACATCCAACTTGTAATGTGATGCAGAAGTGTAACAGCAGACCAAGCAGCTGCAGCACAAACCTCATCAATAAAAACCTTACCCATAAAAGCAGTGGAGGTTGCAAGTGGTCTGGTAGAATCAGCATTTGGTTTTAAGATTTTTTTTAAATAAAGGTAATACAGTCAGGAAAGCCACCTGGACAGTGTTACTTGAGAGACTCCTTGACCCAGCTTAGCTTTTAAAAAGCTGATCAGACTTTCTGATGACATTTGTCCTGTGAAAGTAAAACCTGAGTGGGTGGTTAACATCTTACAAATGTAAGGTATATTCCCTTTTGTTCAAGAACTTTGGGAAAAACACTGGTAGGAGGAATGCATCATATGGCTTGCAAAATACAGTTATGCAAGTAAAACTTAACATAGCAGATGTTCGAAAGATCATTGCTGCAGTAGCGTTAGTATAAGGGTTATATCCTTGGCAGGAAATAAGAGCTGGTCAGCTCCCAATGCTTCAGCTGTACCTTCCACGAGTGCCAACTCTCAAGCAGCTCGAGCTGAGATGAATAAAAGACTAGTTTTGCTGTAATCTTTCTGAAGCTTTCCTGCCAGGAGAAAGAGGAAGGATGAGCTCTGAAATGAAAATACTAAGAACAACAAAATATACGGTCCACACCACGGCATAAAAACACACCTTAAACAAGATGGAGGGAGCAACTACTGCAGAAGAGATCGTTTAAGCATCTATTGATATTTTAAGTTTTACTTATACAACTCTACTATGTTCATCATACTCATCACTGCTACAGTAGCCTTAGGTACGTGGACAGATTTCCTTAGCCAATCACATTTGGGAAGTGAAGAGAGAGTCCAGAAGCCCTAGAATGGTCCTAACAAAACTTGTTCTGGACATACAGAAGGAACCAAGCTTATAGTGCCTTGTAAAAGTATGCAGAGAGAACCATGTAGCAGCTTCTAGAACACTTCCAGAATACAACCCTTCAAAAAAACCAACAGATGAAGCCAAGATCCTGGTAGAGTAGGGCTTGGCCCTGCTTGGAATAGTTTTGTTACAGTGTGAATAAAAAAATGGTAATAGCTCTAGACAACCGTTTGGAGAGAGTCTGTCTTCACACAGGCTGTTGATTCTTAGTCACAAGAAAAAAAGTTATGTACTCACCATAATGTTCCATCGGTGTTGCCTATCTTCATTTATCCTTGACAGATGGGTTTGGTTTCAATATCGGAACAGACTTGGCCATTATTACAGCTTGCGCCAGCCAAAATCTTTGGAGCTTCACCTCTACCAAGAATCCCTCTGCAACTACCTCAGATAGAGTTTGCAGAACACATAGGAACAAACTGTGTATGCATTTAGAAGGAAGCCAGACGGAAGCCTTATCTACTATGTTTGAACATAACAGTTCAAGTGCATGTCATCTGCTCTACCAAAACTTCTTTGAGGTCGGGGATGGGGGTAGAGAGTCAAGGATAAATGAAGACAGACAGCACAATGGAACATTATGGTGAGTACATAACTTCTTTATCTGATGTTATCAATCTTCATTTTATGCTTGACAGATAGGACAGAGTCTCCAGCTACCTAAAAACTTGGGTGGACTCTCAGAAGGATATTCCTGACCACCGAGCTGAAGGATGATCCTCCCCTAGAGACTAAGTCCAGTTGGTAATGACTAATAAATGTATGGGGAGAAGCCCAAGTAGCTGCTGCACATGTCATCCACTGAAGCTCTACACTGGAAGACCCCTGAAGTGGCTACAGACCTTGTAGAATGTGCTTTGACAGGTTTAGGCAAGGTTAACTTATTCTTATCATGAATGAAATGCAGTCACTGAGACACTTAGAGGGTAATCTTGCTGACTACCTTGCCCAACTTTGCACTGGAAAAAGAAACAGTTGACTTCTTACATTTTTCGTTCTGTGAAGATAGAATTGTAATTGTCTATGGATATCTAATAAATGTAAGGCTCAACCTCCTTTGTTAGAAAGATCTGGAAAGACCACCAGTAAATTAATAGTCTGGTTAATATTAGCCTCTGATACTCTACCTTGGGCAGGAAGGAGGGGTTTGTTTGTAAAGACACCCTATCCTTATGGAAAACTAGGTAAGGAGGTTCAGGTGATAAGACCTGGATTTCTGAAATTCTTCTGGCTGAAGTACCAGAAAGAGTGTCTTCCAAGATAAAAACTTCAGATCGCATTCTGTAGAGGGTTCAGAGGGGGAATATATTACTGCCTGTAGCACCAACTTCAGACCCCAAGGAGGAGTTGGTTCTTTGATCGGAGGTTTTAATAAAAGGGTGCCTCTTAGGAACGATTTATAAAGCCTGTGAGAGGCTAAAGAAAGTTATTCTAAACCATTGTGAAAATTAGAAATTGCAGCCAATTGTAGTCTGATGGTGGATGGAGAAGCTCCAGCATTGAACAGATATGCTAAGAAATCTAACATGCTCTACTAAAGCAGAAAAGGGATCAATTTACTTTTCATGGGCCCAAATTGTAAAGCTCTTCCACTTACTTCAATATAGTTTTCTAGTGGAAGGTTTATAAGTTGACAAAAGGATGTGGAAACTGGGGAGGAAATATTAGGATACCAGGCAATTAATGGAATTGGAGGAATCACAGTCAGCTTGAGGTTCAAAATGTTTGGGTGAACAAGATAGTCAAGATGGGACAGAAGATCTGACACAGAGTCTGGAATTCAAGGTTGTTGAATCAAGACAGACCAAAGAAAGGGGAACCAAATCTGTCGAGGCCAAAGGGGAGTAATGAGAATGACTATGCTCTTCAACCAGAGTGCTTTCTTGCAAAAAACTGTGAATTAAATGTATCGGAGGAAAGGCATACAGGAGACGGGGGTGTGGGGGGGGGGGGGCAATCATGCAGGACAGCGTCTCTGGGTGACTTTCCCGGAGGGGTAATCGGAGTAATTGAGGGGCGACATCTTCCATGATTATTCCTCCCTCTGCCTCTAAGGGAACTTTCACCTTGTGTGTCCTGGAAATACATGTGACTTTCTGAACCACATTTTTCCACTACCTCTCTGACTTTTAAGGAAGGGTCTAGTAGATGTGGAAGAATGCACTCCAACAGCAGAGAAGGTCTCGCCTTCCTATTCACACCTGGTAAGCTTCTCTACTTTTAGGCCCGAAAAGAGAAGAGCCATCAAAAGGGGTGTTAATGAAGCAACTCTTGAAAGGCTCCATGAAATCTCAAAGGCGCATCCAGGCCTGCCTCCTGAGAGAGATGCCTGAACCCGTAGCCTTACTCATTCCACCTGCTGCATAAGATTTGAGCCTCATGGACAAGTTGACGACTGAATTTACAGTGGTGAGCCGAGCACTAACTGCATCTGCCACCATGTCAGCTACAGCTCCTTGGAGGGAGTCCGATAGTTCCTTTAACAGGTCCCACTGCAATCTTGTGAAGTAGGCAAGGTAGTTCAGTGACTAAGGAAAAGGTCACTGATGAAGACAAGCCTCCATTACTTATCCATGGCCCTGGAATCTGTATTCGGAGGATGGATAGAAAAACTGGTCTCAGATAGCAACTTTTTAGTGGCTGCCTCCATGACCATGGCATCAACTGCTACACCTTTTGTCAAAACAGTCTTATCTTTAGGGGCTGTAATGTTTTTATCTGAACTTTTAGCAGTAGGGTCTATGGAGTCCGGGGTCTTCCAAACCTTCCGAGAGATTAACTCAATAAGGAAAGAGGGGTCAGCCAAGAGGTTGAAGGGCAAGACCCAAAGGCCTTCAGGTAAACAGACTCCACAGGGGAAGGGGAGGTGGACTGTCAGTCACCTCTCTGCTTTAAACTTCCAGGATGTCTCCAAAGGAGACATCTTCAGGAGGTGACCAGGAGACTCTTCTGCTTTATTGAGGTAGGTATCAGATGTGATAAACTCCGCCGGGGAGTCGAGGATGCTTCCACTTGCATGCCCTCTTCTGACAGACCACCTCAGTGGGATATTCTGGGGAGGTTTCAGAAAAGGGCAGAGCCCCTGCTGGACATCCGAAGGCCTGGGGTCTCTGCAGTCCTGTGGAGAGGGTAAGTGAGAAGGCAAAGACACTTGCACAGAACTGGAAGGAAAATCTGATGGAGACTGCGTCTCAGACTGGGAAGTAGTCAGAACCCTCCTCATAACTTCAAAGGCAGTCTGCCCCTGCTCCAAAGAGCTCCCCGGATCTGAAAAACAGGTCATCAGGGCTGATGGAACCTCCAGGACAGAAGCTCCGAAGCAGAGGTAGGTGCCGGACTCATCCACACCAAAGCCCCCAAAGGCAGGGTCAGATTCAGAGATCTGAACCGGCTCAGAGGACCTGACCAGATAGTCTAGGTACCCCAGAGATGATCTGCTCCGACTGGGAGGAAACTCTTGGGACTAATACCAAGATCCGAGGAGCCAAGAAGTCCCAGACCCGGCACACGCACACAAGCTGGATGTCAGAATCGTCCAGCTCTGAAACCAAAGGATGGACTGGAGGAGGTTCAGGCACGGAGGGGGAAGACTGTCTGATCAGATTCCTTTGGGGTCAGATCCAATAATAATTTGGCCAAGACGAGTGTCTTTAGCAGCCTCTGCACCACCCTATCCACAGCTTCATTGGACAGACTCCTGGTGGACCAGGAGAAAGGGTAGGTGATCTAGATCTGGCCAAAAATGGTAATGGGAGCAGAGAGGGAACCGGTTCCAAAGAAGGTGATTGGCTCAGATACCTAAATTTGAAAGGTAAGGTCGACTTCGGAGCTGAGGGTTTGTGCACCACGTAGCGGCGCTCAGCTGAGGTAAACCATCACCAGTGCCAGAAAGTCTGCTCTTCAATTTTTCCATTAGACTCTACTTCTTGCACTTCAATTAGCTTAGTTGACTAGCACTTTAACAGGCTTTAGTAACATTTAATGTAGCACACTTGGGTGCTATCAGCACTAGCTGTTCCTAGGCAGTAACAGCACCAGTATTTATTAGTTATGACCACCCCTCTGGGCATGACTGTAGGGCAATTTCCTGTGCTTTCTCCTGCTAGCCTGGTGCACTTTGGCATTGTGAGACAATGTAGCAACTGTCTCATGTATACAGACAACCCTCTCCTCTTACCTTGCAACACTCATACATGAGAGATGCACTTATATCACTAAATTGGAAGCAGTGTACTCTCCATCCAAGACCGGACTAGCTAGTCAAGAGAAGGTCAACACTTGCAACTCACTACATGGAACACACAGCACTCCAAAACGCCAACCATCACAACTCACACACAAACCATGCACCGACCTTTGCAGAGACTCTCGATAAAAATGTACCCAAACAACAGAGACCCCCCCACAAAGATAAATACAATCGACCACCACAACACAAATCTCAGAACACATAGCTCACCACTACAGTGTGCCCCTCAATCTAAACCTTTAAGGCAAAACACTTTGCTCAACGTACTAATCATAGGAGACTCAAGTGAAGCACACAGATGTCCCCTCTCACTAGGTTGAGCAAGGAGAAGGTGACAGTCAGTTGTCTATCAAGTGCCAGGATCTGCCACATAACACATGCATTCAGGTCACTCCACAAGTACAATTATGACTCGGTCATTGTCTATGTGGGTGTGAATTACTTGAGACGTACCTCCCTGGACTACATCAAGAGATGATGGAACTCTCGGATTATGTGGCCCAGGCAGGTATGACCCTAGCCCTGGGCAGTATTCTACAGTCACCAAGAATGATACCACAGTATGAGCAAAAAAATGATGGACTTCAACAACTGGCTAAGTTTCTGGTGTCAATCTAAGGGGAGCCAGTATGGGGATCCAGTATATGTCTGCCTGAGACATGATCGATAGACCTTGATGCTTTGCCAGAGATGGCCTGCATCTGTCACCCCTGGGATTAAGGGTACTGGCCAAGGCTCTTGTCACCCCTATAGTGCCTTTTTTAGGCAATGTTACAAAGACCAAAATTCCACCGTAACTGTTACAAACAAATGCAATCAGAGTGTCATGTTGCTCAATGCTAGAAGTCTAGCTCTCAAGATGCACTCGTTCAAAGCTCTCCTCAAAATGGAGAATGTCGACATCTGTGCTGTAAAAGGAGATTTGGTTTAAAGAGGCAGAAAGCACTCCTGCACTCCCAGGATACAGCTCATTCCGTACCTTTCGGCCCCAGAACATGGCCGAAAGCTCCAAAGGCGGTGGTGTCTCCATATTCATAAAGAATACACACACTTCCAGACTGGTAGCCCAGCATAATGCAGCTGGGATACTTCAGGTACAATTAACACTGGGTAAGATGCCAATACAAGTCATAGCCTGCTACAGAACCCCACACCTGTCCCTTGACTCTCACTCCAACTTCCTAAGCACCCTGGAATCTATCAAGGTCCAGCCAAATACTCTCATACTGGGTGACTTCAACTACCCTTCCATCAACTATGAAAACTATTTTAGTACCAATGTACAGGCCCAACACTTCCTGGAATTTATCAATTCCAATGTTCTGGACCAGCTCATTCTGACCCCCACTTGAGGAAGCAACATCCTCAACATGGTTATTGCAAACATGGGAGACCGTTGCTCCACACCTATAGTCAACTCCTTCCTGGTTAAATCCAACCATAAACTAATCACCATGGAAATCTCCATCTCACCCACACCCCCCACTAAGGTGACCACCCTGAAATTCTTCTCCAAAGCTGACTTTGGGCCCAAAAACAGAGGTGGCTAACTTCTCGACACCCATGCCAATGGGAAAATAGCTGCATAACTGCTGAATCATGCATTAATGCACTGTACAAGCACATACACAAATACATGGATCTCACCACACCAGAGCCAAGACACACCCCTCCAAAAAAAAGGAAGCCAGTCTGGTGGTCCCCAGCCATCAATAACAGTTGCAGAAAAAAATGAAGTCACAAGACTGGAAAAACTCCATTATCAGACTCAACAAAATTTGAGATCCCTTATCAAATCCTCTAAAGCCAGCTATGAAGACAGAATTGCAGCGGTTACCAAAGTTATATCAATAACCTCAAAGGCAATACCCAGATTTGCTTTGAGTTGCTGCACAATGGTACCTTCTATACCAAGCCAACAGATAAAGCCAACATACTGGCTGACAGATTCAGCACCAGCTTTACTCCCTTCCCAAAGGCCCCATCACAATACCAGAAGAAAACCTGATACCCACCATCTCTGCGGCACAGGTAAAAGCTGCATTGTCCAAAGCCAAGAATACAGCGTCCATGGGACCTGATAATATCTTTGGCTTCGTACTACATGAACTAGGAAACTAAATGGCACCACACCTGTATGCCCAAGTTCAATCACAGCCTTAAGCTCAGGCTTTGCCCCTAATGAATGGCTCAAAGGTACAGTCATCCCTCTCCCCAAAGGGGGAGCAACTACAGACCCTGGGAACTACAGTCCCATTAGCCTGACGAATCTGGTATGAAAAGCTATGGAGCACATCATCATGGACCTGCTCAGCAAAGATATAGGTAATCTCCAAACTCTTGACCCCACACAGTCTGGCTTCAAAGGGAGATTCCTGCCTGCTGAACTTGGCTGACTTCTTCGAGGCAGTCGCCAAGGCTACGGATGAAGTTAAGGCCGTGATACCAGCTTAGCTCGGATCTGACCAAGGCCTCTGATACCATTCCCCACTCTGGTATCCTTGGTAAACTCACCAAACTAGGCATCAATCCTTATATAACTAGATTGGTTGCAAATGGGCTCACAGACAGGACCCACAAAGTGAAAGTTGAAGACTCCAAGTCAGACAGTCGACCAATCATGAGTGGAGTCCCACAGGGCTCGGTCCTGGGCCCACACCTGCTTGGTATCTACTTCTCAGAAGTCCAGGACAACACATAGGTACTCTGGCTGACCAAGTTCGCCAATATAAAGTTATGTACTCACCATAACGTTCCATCTGAGTAGGTACTTCATTTGTCTGCAACCTGTGGGTATCGGATCCGAGCAGGCAGCTTTACTAGCTAAAAGATCCGAGCTCCTAGCTCCTCCCCTTTACCCATTATCCCCTGCTGCATGCTGCCTTTCCTCAGATCGAGTTTGCTTAATCCAATAACTAACACCCACGACAGAGGACCAAATAAAGCCTAACCTCATGACACAATCTCAATCATGATCAGGAATCACGATAATGGTTAGGGGGCATGGAGGGGGGGGGGGTCGGTTGCAGACAAATGAAGTACCTACTCAGATGGAACGTAATGGTGAGTACATAACTTATCTGAAGTAGTTACTTCATTTGCTCTGCAACCTGTGGGACAGAGTTCCCAACTACCTAAAAACCTTGGGCGGCCTTTAAGGAAGGATATTCCGAAGTACCGCGGAGCCAAAGGAAGCCCTGCTCCTGGATATCTTATCCAATTTATAATGAGAAATGAATGTATGGGAAGAGGACCAAGTAGCTGCTGAACATATGTCGTCCAGAGGAACCCTGGACCAGAAGGATGCTGATGTGGCTATGGATTGGGTTGAGTGGGCATAGGAGCAGGTTTACCTGAGGATACATACGCTTGAATGATGCATTGTGAAATCCAATTTGCTAAGGTAACTTTGGAAATAGCTCTACCCATGGCAGATTTGGCAAAGGACGCAAACAACTGATCAGCCTTGCAAGTATCTTTCGTCCTGTGCAAGTAAAAACGTAGTTGTCTATGTACATCCAACTTGTGTAATTTGTATTCCCCTTTGTTCTGAAAGTTGGGAAAAAACACTGGTAAATTAATCGACTGATTAATATTTGACTCTGAAGCCACCTTTGGTAAGAAGGAAGGGTTAGTCCTGAGAGACACTCTATCCTTATGGAAAATTAGATAAGGGGGTTTTCATGCAAAGAGCTTGAAGTTCCGAAACCCTCCTGGCTGAAGTAATAGCAACTAGAATGGCTGCTTTCCATGATAAGAACTTTAAAGGAACTGAGGCGGCAGGCTCAAAAGGTGGGCTTGTCAATGCTTGTAAAACTAGAGTTAAGTCCCATGGTGGGACCGGAGTCTTAAAAAGAAGTTATGTACTCACCATAACGTTCCATCTGAGTAGGTACTTCATTTGTCTGCAACCTGTGGGATCGTAATGTGGGTATCGGATCTGAGCCGGCAGCTTTCCAAGCTACAAGATCCGAGCTCCTAGCTCCTCCCCCTACCCATAATCCCCTATGTGCTACATTACCTCAGATCTAATTTTTTGCCTCTTACCCAACTCCTACCTTCGATAGAGGAAGTAACACCAGATAAACTGTCCTAAAGCCGAACAAGACCTCTTTGGTGATCAGGAATCCCGAAAGGTTCAGGGGATGGCAGTGGGGGTCGGTTGCAGACAAATGAAGTACCTACTCAGATGGAATGTTATGGTGAGTACATCAGATGGAATGTTATGGTGAGTACATAACTTCTTTATCTGAAGTAGTTACTTCATTTGCTCTGCAACCTGTGGGACAGAGTCCCCAGCTACCTAGGGAGAAACCCTGGGCGGCCTATGGAAGGATATTCCGAAGCACCGCAGAGCCAAAAGAAGCCCTACCTCTAGATACCATATCCAACTTATGAGAAATAAACGTATGTGAAGAGGACCAGGTAGCTGCAGAGGATATGTCATCCAAGGGGATCCCAGACCAGAAGGCTGCTGAGGTGGCCACAGCCCTCGTAGAGTGAGCGCGAATTCCCGTAGGAACCGGTTTGCCTGCAGATAAATACCCGTGGACTATGCAATGACAAAACCAATTTGCTACAATCACTTTGGAAATGGCCTTACCCATGGCCGATTTAGCAAATGACACAAACTGGTCCGACTTGCGAAAATCCTTAGTCCTGTGCAGGCAGAAACGCAGTTGTCTGTGCACATCCAATTTATGCAATGTGTATTCACCTTTATTCTGAAAATTTGGGAAGAACACGGGTAAGTTTATTGATTGATTGATATTTGACTCCAAAGCCACCTTAGGTAAGAACGACGGATTAGTTCCGAGGAAAACTCTATCCTTATGAAAAATGAGATAAGGATGCTTCATACATAAGACTTGAAGTTCTGACACCCTTTTGGCTGAAGTAATGGCCACCAAAAACGTTGTTTTCCAGGACAAGAACTTTAATGGAATCGAAGCCGCGGGTTCAAACGGTGGGCCTGTCAAGGCTTGCAAGACTAAGGCCAAATCCCATGGAGGCACCACCACTTTCACCGGAGGCTTCAAGAGGAAAACGCCCCATAAGAAGGTTTTACATAATTTTGTAGAAGCCAAAGGTCCTAGTCAGTCTCCCACATGGAAATGGGAGATGGCCGCCAATTGCACCTTAACTGTTGAAGCACTTGCTCCTTGTCGGAATATCAGAGACAGGAAGTCTAGAATAGTAGGAATAGGAACAGTAAATGGATCCAGGCCTCTATCTTTAGCCCAGACAGAGAAACGTTTCCATTTGCTGTAGTAAATCTTCCTAGTAGTCGGCTTATGTGCTGCGACTAGAATGGCCTTAACAGGAGATGAGATACCGTGAGTCCTAGCTATCAGTGGAACTTGAGCAACCAAGCCGCAAGCTTGAGGATCACCAGGTTTGGGGGTTGTAATCCCGCCGGATGTGAAATCAGTTCTGGAATGGGATCCATTATCCATGGCGGAGATACACTGCGAGACCGCAGGTACGGGAACCAGATCTGGTGAGGCCAGAATGGGGCTATGAGGATAACTCTGCTCCCCAACCGACGGGCTTTCTGTATGAACTTGGTCATGAGCGGAAGGGGTGGATAGGCATAAAGTAGACTGGACGGCCAAGCATGGACTAGAGCGTCTCTGGGATTCTCCCCTTCGGGGGGGGGGGGGGGGAGTATTGCGAAGTACTCACTGCATTTTGTGTTTAAGGGAGAAGCAACAAAATCGCAGCAAGGCCAACCCCATTTGCGGAAGATCTGCTTCGCAACTGATGGATTGAGAGACCACTCGTACGGAGTGAGAATCACTCTGCTCAGTTTGTCCGCCAAAATGTTGGATCGACCCAGAATGTGCGTTGCTACCAGAAAGCGGTTGGTGGATATCACCCATTCCCACACTCTCATAGCCTCCCGGCAAAGTGGGTAGGATCTGGTTCCTTCTTGCTTATGTACCAGACCACTGACATGTTGTCTGTCTGGATTGCAATAGTCCCCAGAGGTAGAAGGTTGTGGAGAGCTTGCAACACTAGAAGCACCGCCCTCATCTCTAGGACATTGATATGCAAAGCGGTCTCCAGGGGAGTCCACGTGCCTTGGACGGTTCTGCCCGAACAATGCAACCCCCACCCGAGGCGAGAAGCGTCCGTGGTCAGCGTGGCTTGGGGGGGAGGGACCACAAAAGGCCTCCCTTCCTTTAGCTCTGGGGCGTGGAGCCACCAAAGAAGGGACTGCCGGCAAACTCTGCTCAGGGGAATTGGAGTATTCAACGGATGGAGTAGCAGGGACCACTGCACTTGAAGGGTCCACTGCAGAATCCTCATTCGCAGACGCGCGTGAAGGGCGAGACTGATCGCTGCTGCCATAGATCCTAGTGCCCTCAGAACTAATTCCGCCTCCAGGGCTGGACTTTGAAGAAGAATTAGCACCTGACACGACAAGCTGTTTATCCTGTCCGCAGTTAGCATAGCTCGAGAAATGCGGGTATCTAATTTGGCCCCTATGAACTCCAGGACCTGTACGGGGCAAAGAGAGGATTTCTGGAGGTTTACAGAGATGCCTAAGCTCTGGGCAAGGGTCAGAGCATAATCTCTTGCCAGGCAGAGCCGATGCCTGTTGGTGGCGGTAAGGAGCCAGTCGTCTAGGTACGGGAAGACCTGAATGCCCTGAAGTCCCAGGTGGGCTGCAACCACTGCCATGACCTTGGTGAACACCCTGGGGGCTGAGGTGAGGCCGAACGGGAGAACCCTGAACTGGTAATGACTGGCTCCCAGCAGAAAGCAGAGAAACCTTCTGGATCGTCTGTCCATCAAGATGTGGTAGTACGCATCCTTGAGGTCTATCGAGCACATCCAGTCGTTCTGCCGCAGAAGGGGGAGAATAGATTGGAGGGTGACCATCCGGAATTTTTCTTTGGGAATGAACCGGTTCAAAGCGGAGAGGTCTAGAATGGGTCTTAGGTCCCCTGTCTTTTTTGGCACTAAAAAGAACCTGGAGTAATAACCCGATCCAGACTGGTCTGGGGGGGTGGGCTGGATGGCTCTTTTTTCTAGCAACTTCAGGATTTCTGAAGCTGCTGCCTCCCTTCGATTGGGTGGAACATCGGGGAGGTGTCTGGTCGAGGGAGGGTGGTTTATGAAGGGGATGGTATAACCTCTGGATATGATGCGGAGCACCCATCAATCTGTCGTAATGGACTCCCAGTTTGACAGGTGCTCCGACAACCGCCCCCCCCCCCCGACTGCCTCCAGAGAGGGACAGCCGGGTAAGCCCTCAGGGCTGCTGCGCGGGTCTATCCGGGAAGGGTTCCCTGGACCCGAAGTTACGTGGCCCCCCTCTGCCTCTGGGCCGGCGTCCTCCTTGTCCTCCTCTGCCTCTAGAGGACGAGGGGTGCAAAGCTGGATGGGATTGCTGGGACTTACAGAACCACAGCTTTTGTCCCCTCTGATTCCTAGAAAAGGATCGTTGGGGATTAGAGAAGCGGACCCCGATGGTAGACAGCGTCTTCCCATCCTTCTCGCTTTGGACCAGCGTCTCGCAAGCAGTCTTGCCGAAAAGCGAAGATCCGTCAAACGGTGCATTTGCGAAGGACGCCTTGAAGGGATCCGCGAAATTGCAAAGACGGAGCCAGGAGTGACGTCGCAAAACAACCCTGGCTCCGCTGGCCCTAGCAGCTCCCTCCATGGCATGGGAGAGTAGACGCATGGACGTGTTAGAGATGGATTTCAGAGTGGCCATACGAGTTGAGAAAACTTTTGTGTCCTCGACCGACATTGACTCCGGGCGGGGGCTGCAGCGTATTCCTTAATTAAGTCTCGTTGCAGCCTGATGGTATGTGCCATATAGTTCAGCGCTCTTACAGAAAAGGTCGCTGAACTAAACATCTGCTTCCCAATGCGGTCCAGTGCCCGAGATTCCTTATCTGGCGGGTGAACCGAAGAACTCTCCTGCGCGAGTTCTCTCTTGGTGGCAGCCGCCACCAGCATGGCATCCACTGGGGTTCCTTTGGCCCAAAACAATCTATCCACTGGGGGGCTAAGGATCTTGTCGGGTCGCTTCGGGATAGGCTCCACGGTGTTGGGCTCCTTCCACGCCCTGGTAGTAATGAGGTCTACCAGGGGGGTCAGCCGGGGGGGGGGGGTCACCCAGGAGGTAGAAGGGCCTGCCTCAAACGCATCCAGGAACACTGATTCATCAGCGGAAGGTTTTTGGGCAGACCACCCCCCTCTAATACGCAACATTTCCATGATGTCTCCGTAGGAGACATCCTCAGGGGGGTGACCTTGGGGAACCTTCCCCCTCATCTAAATCTGTGTCTGTTGCAACGGACTCGGGGGAGTCCAGGTGCCTCCTCTTGCAACGACGTTTGAGGGACCTCCTCGGTGGGACTGCCCGAAGAGGGCTCGTCAACGGGGTCCTGTTCCTCTAAGGGAACCAACTGGAGGGCTTGAGCAGGCTGTCCCGATGGTCGGATGATGGAGGATAGACCCACATGCAGCAGGGGTACGGGAGGATCAGACGCCCGAACCGGGGACCTGGAGGTCCTCGACAGTACCCTCTCCACAACCTCAAAAGCCGAAGGAGAGCTAATCTCGCCAGGCTCCGAAAGCAATCTCCTCGGCTCCGAGGTAGGGATCGGGGTCGGAGCCGAGAGAGAGGTGTGATCCGAACCCGAACCCAATGGAGCCGAAGACACACCAGCTCCCCCGGATCCAATGCTCAGCCCTCGGCCCCGAGAGCTGGGATCAGACAGACTCGAAGGCACAGTCGGCGTCGCAGCGACAGGAGCTATCTGCGCCGACGAATACCCGGTTCCGAAAGGGCCCGGATCCGATAACTCCGAGACCCGAAAACAGGTCAGAGAAGCAGTAATCGGAGCAAATATGGGGGAGGCAAGAGCACCCCCATCTGCATTTGGGTCTGGATGAATCTGCGCATCATCCGATCCATATCTGCGTCAGTGAGGCTTCTGGTTGATATTGAAGTCGTCGAGGTGGGCCAAGAGGGTCGCCTCGATGACCTCGAGGGAGACCGATCCTCCTCCTCCAGCTCCGGAGAAAAGCGAGGTGAATGGAGCCGAGAGGGGGAGGATCCGTAGCCCCTCGAAGGAGACCTAGCCAGCTTAAACAGCGGGGCTGAGGGCTGAGTCTCAGCCCGCCTTTTGTGGGACTTATGTCCCTTGTCCTTGTGTCTTTTCTCCACCGTAGTGGAGGTACCTGAATCCCCCGAACTCAAAACCAAAGAGGGAGGTTGAGTCCCAGGTTGAGTTGGGGGCCCAGAAGGCACAAGGGCTGTGGAGACAGCCTGTGCCTGAGAGGGGGAGGAAGAAGAAGCTGATTCCTGAGGCAACAAGCCCGCCAGGATCAGCTTGTTCTTCCTGTCCCTAATAGTTCGAGGATTAAAGGCCACACAGATTGTGCAGGCTGATGACAAGTGGGCCGCCCCCAAGCATAAAACGCACTGAGTGTGGCCATCCGCTGGCGAAAGCTTATGGCCACACTCAGTACATTTTGAGAACACCGCCTTAGGCCCTTCAGCCATAACACCACTCACACCAAAACACACCCAAACACTAAGAGGGGGGAGGGTGAAAGGCGGGAACTAACAGAAAACTAGTTAGAAAGGGGGAACAAAGGTATCTAACTAACTACACTATCGATAACTAACCCAGAAAAAACTACACACTCACACAAGAAAAATAATTTTTTTTTTTTTTTTTTTTTTTTTTTTTTTTTACAGAAAAAAGAAAAAGGTTCAATCTCATCAAAAAGCCAAGGCGCTCTTCAAAAGTAGCTGCTTCAGCTGCAGCAAAAAACGATCTGAGGTAATGTAGCACATAGCAGGGGATTATGGGTAGGGGGGAGGAGCTAGGAGCTCGGATCTTGTAGCTTGGAAAGCTGCCGGCTCGGATCAGAGATCGGATCCGATACCCACATTATGATCTCACAGGTTGCAGAGCAAATTAAGTAACTACTTCAGATCTGGTGGTTTCAATAGAGAAATGCCTTTCAAAAAGGTTTTGCATATCTTCGCAGAAGCAAAAGATCCCAATCCATCCCCCACATGAAAATGGGAAATGGCTGCCAACTGTACTTTAACTGTAGATGCACTTGCTCCTTGATGAAAAATGTGTGAGACAAAATCAAGAACCGTCGGGATAGGAATGGAAAAGGGATCTAAGCCCTTGTCCTTAGCCCAGATAGAAAAACGCTGCCATTTACTCCTGTAAGTTTTTCTGGTAGCAGGCTTGTGAGCCGCTACCAGAATGGCCTTTACTGGTGATGAGATGCCGGGAATCCTTGCCATCAGTGGAAATGGATCAACAGAGCCGCGAGCTTGAGGTTTACCAGATTTAGAGGTTATAATCCCGCAGGATTCGAAATCAGGTCCGGAATGGGATCCAAGATCCATGGAGGAACTACACTGAGACCCGCAGATATGGGAACCAGATCTGGCGAGGCCAGAATCGGGCTATAAGGATAATTCTGCTCCCCAACCGATGTGCTTTCTGAATGAACTTTGTCATAAGAGGAAGGGGGGGGGGGGATAAGCATAGAGGAGACCGGGTGGCCAAGCATGCACCAGAGCGTCTCTGGGGCTCTCCCCTGGTGGGGGAAGTATCGCGAAAAACTCGCTGCACTTTGTGTTTGCCAGAGAAGCAAAAAGATCGCAGCCAGGTAGACCCATTTGAGGAAGATCTGTTTCGCAACTGATGGTTTGAGAGACCACTCATACGGTGTGAGGATCACACGACTCAGTTTGTCCACCAGAATGTTGGACCGACCCGGAATGTGCGTTGCTACCAGAAAGCGGTTGGTGGATATCGCCCACTCCCAAACTCTCATAGCCTCTCGACAAAGGGGATAAGATCTGGTTCCTCCCTGTTTATGTACCAGACTTCTGCCATGTTGCCTGTTTGAACCGCAATAGTCCCTAGAGGAAGGAGGTCGTGGAGAGCTTGCAATGCCAGAAGCACTGCCCTCATCTCTAGGACATTGATATGCAAAGCGGTCTCTAAGGGGGTCCACGTGCCTTGGATGGTTCTGCCCGAACAATGCCCCCCCACCCAAGGCGAGAAGTATCTGTGGTCAATGTGGCTCGGGGCGGGGGCATTACGAAGGGTCTCCCTCCTCGCAGCTTCCTTGAGTGAAGCCACCAGAGGAGGGAGTCCCTGCAAGCCCTGCTTAGTGGAATAGGGGTGTTCAACGGATGTAGTAACAGAGACCATTGGACTCGGAGGGTCCATTGCAGAATCCTCATTCGTAGACGAGCGAGTAGACAAAGACTGATTGCCGCCGCCATAGACCCTAGTGTTCTCACGACTAACTTTGCCGAAGGAGCTGGGTTCTGAATGAGGGCTAATGCCTAATAAGATAAACTATTAACCTTGTCTGGAGTTAGTAGGGCCTGAGAGATGCGAGTGTCCAATTTGGCCCCTATAAATTCCAGAACCTGCACAGGATGAAGAAAGGACTTCTGAAGGATTACCAAGATGACCAAACTCTGGGCAAGAGTTAGAGCATAATCCCTGGCAACACACAGTTGATGCCTGTTGGAGGCGGTGAGGAGCCAGTCGTCCAGGAATGGAAAGACCTGAATGCCCTGGAGTCTCAGGTGGGCTGCAACCACTGCCATGACTTTGGTGAACACACTGGGGGCTGAGGTGAGGCTGAACGGAAGAACTCTGAATTGATAATGACTGGCTCCAGCTAGGAGCGGAAAAACCTCCTGGATCGTCTGTCTATCAAAATGTGGTAGGACGCATCCTTGAGGTCTATGGAGCACATCCAGTCGTTCTCCCGGAGGGGGAGAATAGATTGAAGAGTGACCATCCGGAATTTCTCTGTGGGAATGAACAGGTTCAGGGAAGAGATCTAGAATCGGTCTCAAATCCCCTGTCTTTTTTTGGCACCAAAAAGAACCTGGAGTAATAGCCCAATCCGAACTGGTCTGGGGGGACATGCTGGATGGCTCTTTCTAGCAGCTTCAAAATTTCTGAAGCTGCCACCTCCCTTTGATCAGGTGGGACATCCGGGAGGCGTTTCATGGGAGGGGGAAGATTTAGTAAGGGGATGAAATAACCTCTGGATATGACTCGGAGCACCCATCGATCCATCGTGATGGACTCCCAATTTAGCAGGTGCTCCGACAAATGCCCTCCCGACTGCCTCCAGAGAGGGACAGTCGGGTAAGCCCTCAGGGCTATTGCGCGGGACTATCCGAGAAAGGTTCTCTAGACCCGAAATTACACGGCCCCCACTCTGCCTCTGGGCCGGCATCCACCTTGTCCTCCTCTGCCTCTGAAGGACGAGGGGTCGAAGCTGAACGGGACTGCTGAGACGTCCGGAACCACATCTTCTTTTGTCCCCTCTGATTCCTTGAAAAGGATCGTTGGGGATTAGAGAAGCGGACTCAGACAACAGACAGCATCTTCCCGTCCTTCTCGCTTTGGACCAGCGTCTCGCATACGGTCTTGCCAAAGAGCGAAGAACCGTCAAAGGGAGCATTCGCAAAGGACGCTTTAAAGGGTTCCGCAAAAACGCAAAGGCAGAGCCAGATGTGACACCGCAAGACGACCCTGGCTCCGCTAGCTCTAGCAGCTCCCTCCGTAGCATGGGAGAGTAGCCGCATAGACGTGTTCGAGATAAGACTTCAGAGTGGCCATACGAGTCGAGAAAGTCTTCTTATCCTCTACCATCATGGACTCCGGGGGAGCTGCAGCGTATTCCTTTATTAGGTCTCGCTGTAGCCTGATGATGTTGTGTGCCATGTAGTTCAGCGCCCTTACAGAGAAGGTGGCTGAAGCAAACATCCGCTTCCCAATGCGGTCCAACGCCCGAGATTCCTTATCCGGAGGGTGGACCGAGGAACTCTCCCGCGCAAGTTCCTTCTTCGTGGCAGCTGCCACCAACATGGCATCTACAGGTGACCCCTTAGACCAGGCCTGCCTATCAGAGGGAGGGCTAAGAATTTTGTCTAGCCATCTTGTAATTGGCTCCACGGTATCGGGCTCCTTCCATGCCCTGGTAGTAATTAAGTCTACCAGGGGGTCAGCCGGAGGGGACACCCAGGAGGTAGACGGGCCTGCCTCAAACGCCTCCAGAAACACGGACTCGTCTGAAGAAGGTTTTTGGGCAGACCACCCCCCTCTAATTCGCAACATTTCCATGATGTCTCCAAAGGAGACATCCTCAGGGGGTGACCTTGGGGAACCTTCCCCTTCATCCAAATCCGTGTCTGTCGTGAGGGACTCAGGGGAGTCCAGGTGCCTCCTTTTACACTTCCGTTTGCGAGGAACCTCCTCGGTGGGACTATCCAAGGAGGGCTCACCTACGGGGTACTGTTCCTCTAAGGGAACTAACTGGAGGGTTTGAGCAGGCTGTCCCAGTGGTCGGACGGACGATAGACCCAAATGCAAAGGGGGAGCGGGAGGATCCGACGCCCAGACCGGGGATCCGGAAGACTGTGACAGAACCCTCTCCACTACCTCAAAAGCCAAAGGCGAGCCCCTTTCGCCAGGCTCCGAAAGCAGTCTCCTCGGCTCCGAAGCAGGGATCGGTGCCGAAGCGGTTGGATCCGAGA
Source organism: Protopterus annectens (assembly GCF_019279795.1). Classification (NCBI taxonomy): domain Eukaryota; kingdom Metazoa; phylum Chordata; order Ceratodontiformes; family Protopteridae; genus Protopterus; species Protopterus annectens. The sequence continues at coordinate 788,552,177 of NC_056733.1, read as the reverse complement.
GGGAAGTGTGCTCGGACCTGAAGGGCGCCGAAGACACGCCAACCCCAACGGATCAAACACTTGGCTCTCGGCCCCGAGAGCTAGGATCCGACACGCTCGAGGGTACAGTCAGCGTCGAAGCTACCAGAGCTATCGGCGCCGACAAATCCCCGGCTCTGAAAGGGCCTGGATCCGATGACTCCAAAACCCGAAAACGGGTTGGAGAAGGAGTGATTGGAGCAAAAAGGGGGACTGCACTCCCCCCCCCCCCCGAGGGGAGGAGGCAGGAGCACCCCATCTGCATCTGAGTCTGCAGAAATCGACGCATCATCCGATCCATGTCAGCGTCTGTCAGGCTTCTCGTAGACCTAGAAGACGTCGTCGAGGTGGGCCGGGAGGGCCGCCTCGACGACCTCGAGGGAGACCGGTACTCCTCCTCTGGCAAGAAACAAGGCGAACGGAGCCAAGAGGGAGAGGATCCGGAGGCCCTCGTGGAGGGACTAGAGACTTTAGATGGTGGGGCTGAGGGATGAGTCTCAGCCCGCCTTATATGACTCCTGTGCTTCTCCTTTTCTTTACGTCTCCTCTCTAGAAGAGGCAGAAGATTCCCCTGAGCCCTGCACAGCAGAGGGAGGTTGAGTCCCAGGCAGAGTGGGGGGACCTAAAGGTATAGGGGCTGTGGTAGCAGCCTGTGCCTTAGAGGGAGAGGAAGAAGAAGTGTCCTGCGGTAACAAGCCCGCCAAGATCAACTTGTTCTTCCTATCCCTGATGGCCCGGGGGTTAAACGCTGCACATATCTGGCAGCTAGTAGAAAGGTGGGCCACCTCCAGACACAACACGCACCGAGTGCGGCCATCAGCCGGGGAAAGCTTATGGCCACACTCAGTGCATTTAGAAAAGACGGCTTTGGGCCCTTCAGCCATCACAGTAACACACCCAGACACTATACAGGAAGGACAGAACACAACGACCAAAAAACTACAATTTACCACAAAAGATTAATGAAGGGGGCTAATCACTCACACACTGGCAGAAAAAAATAAACTTTTTGTCCAACTTTGAACAAGATATATAGAAACAATCTCACCCAAGCCTAAGGAGCTCTTCACTAGTAGCTTCCATCAGCCGCGGCAAACTCGATCTGAGGAAAGGCAGCATGCAGCAGGGTATTATGGGTAAAGGGGAGAAGCTAGGAGCTTGGATCTTTTAGCTAGTAAAGCTGCCGGCTCGTATCCGAGGTCGGATCAGATACCCACAGGTTGCAGAGCAAATGAAGTAACTACTTCAGATCTGCAAGCTAGGAGTCATTATCAACTTCCCAAGTGATGCAGACATCCTACAAAAGGGCTTCTCTGAGACGAATGACTGGTGTCAGAACCATGGCTGTAAGCTAAATGCCAAAAAATGTGCTATCATTCCCTTTGGAAAAAACTCATCTCCCAAGAATTACCATATCGACGGCAGCCCACTAAACACTGAAGGGGCCATAATAGATCTGGGCAACCAGGTCAACAACTACCTCATCTTCGACCATCATGTTGCCACTGTCAGAAAGTCCTTGTACGTGGCACACCATATAACCAAAGGGTTCGCATCCAGAAAGAAAGAGGTGATCATCCCTCTCTACTCATCCCTCATTAGACCAATCATCGAATAGAACGCCCCATTTGGCATGTACGTGACCAGACACCTACAACAGCTGGAGAGGCCACAAAGTACCTCAAAAAAAGGATCCTAGGCCTTAAACACATGTCCTACATGGACAGACTCAAGAAACCTCAGCTGTTCTCAGTTGCTTATGGTCTACTAAGTGGTGATCTCTGCTTGACTTACAAAGCCATGTCCGACCCAGCCCTACCTGAAATGCTACACCTAAAGAAATCCCAATCCCCCCACGTCCAGAGACCACAACCTCACTATCATAATCAACAGAACATGCTGGAGGGACAGGCTCATCTTCCAAAGACTGCCCATACTCTGGAATAAGCTTCCCATTCATGTCAAGAGCAGCATCTCGCTGGCCCCCTAAGTGAAATCTTGACGAGAGGCTGGGTAACAGTTCACCCCAGGGATCACACCAGTTGCTCTACTGGATAGAGGCACTGTGAACTAACATCCGGTGGCACGGTGTCAGGGAAAATTTTTTGGGATAGACTTGTAAAGGCTCTACATCCATTAGCCAAATACAAACCTACGAACCTATGAATTGTTCTGATGAATCCATAAATCCGTGATCTATCTGCTTCATAGGTTCCATTGGAGCACACAGTCTAGGTGCTTTTTGCTTCGGCTCAGTGCTGAAGGAGGACATTTTTTGGACTTTTCCAATTTTTCAGATTTAGTTGGGGGATACAGCCTCAGAAAAGGGAGTTAACTCGTTCAGAATGAGTTTATACTTGTGCTCCATCAACACAAACTGGTTAAATCGACAGCAGATGGAGCATGACTTGTACGTGAAGAGAACCCCAAGGCAATACACACAGTGTGTGAATCACTAACAGGCATCTTTTATCCAGACTTTTCACATTTTTTAAAGCCAAGAGGTTTTCCCTTCCTGTCTTTGAGACATCCTATAACAAGAAAGTAGGAAAGAAGAGAGACACGTACAGAAACCCGTGCAAGCAGCCCTCTAAAAGGACACCTAAAAAGAAACAAAAAAACATTTTTTAATTTTCGTCCTTTAAAACAGGAGATTAAGCAAAAAGTACAGTTTTGTACCTACCATAAATGTAGATGTTCGAGGATCCACATTGCTGCAGTCATAACCTGTGGGTAGTCCGCTGTCCTCGGTCGGCCCGAATACCGAAGTGTTAGGCTGGCGTCGGTCATGGCGCTCAGAACTTATCCTCAGTCGTTCTTGCCCCAGATGTCAGAAGGCCTAAAAAGGAAAGGCCATAGCCAAAATAGAAATACCCAACAACCAACCTAGATAACATAAGAACCCCAACAGAAACACAGCAACCCCAAACTATAGAAGGGAAGGAGGGAGGGAAAATTGGACTGCAGCAATGTGGATCCTCGAACATCTACATTTATGGTAGGTACAAAACTGTACTATGTTCTTCGACTCACATTGCTGCAGTCATAACCTGTGGGTAGAATCCCAAAGCAAAGGTAAAGGGAGGCTGGCAAACTAAAAAGCATTAGGAGCTGCCAACATGCCCTGTAAAACTGCAGTGGCAAACCCAGCCCTAGACTTAGAATAAAGAGGGAGATGGTAATGTTTAGTAAAAGTGTGCACTGAACTCCAAGTAGCTGCCTCCAAAATATCCTTAGTAGCTACCCCCCCTTTAAAAGGCAGTAGATGTGGCGGTAGCCCTAGTGGAATGAGGTCTGATCCCAGCAGGAACATCCTTTCCATGATGAGAATAACAAGCAATACAATGGCCAATCCACTTAGAAATAGTTTGCTTAGAAACAGCCTTCCCCTGTGAACCCAAAGCAAAAGAAATAAATAACTGTTGAGTCTGCCTGAATTCTTTAGTTCTGCTCAAATAATAGCGTAACTGCCTGTGAATATCCAAAGAATGCAAGACTTTTTCCCCTTTATTTTGGGGATCAGCATAAAAAGTAGGCAAATGAATAGACTGGTTTAAGGCCACATTAGAAATAACTTTAGGCATAAAAGTAGGGTTAGTACGCAAGGACACCCTATCCTTATGAAATATCAGGAAGGGTTCAATTGCCATGAGAGCCTGTAATTCAGATACCCTCCTAGCAGACGTAATTGGCCAACAAAAAGGCAGTCTTCCAGGACAAAAACTTCAACTCAGACGTAGCTGCTGGTTCAAAAGGAGGTAAAGTAAGCTTTTCCAACACAAAATTGAGATCCCAGGAAGGAGTAGGAGCTCTATGTGGGGGTCTTATGTTCTTTGCCCCTCTAAGAAATTGTTTAAACAAAGGGTGAGAAAATAAAGGAGGGTCACAATCATAGTGAGCAGAAATGGCTGCAGCATGAACTTTCACGGAGGAGAAAGACAAACCCTTGTCTAATAATTCAGTAAGTTACTGTAGTGTAAAACTCAAATTAGGCAGTGAAACATCAAAGCTCTTTGCTGTGCTCCAAAGAAAAAATCTCCTCCATTTATCAGCATAAACTTTTCTAGTACTAGGCCGTCTGGCTCCCAAAATGACATTCAAAACTTGAGGAAGCTGAGACCCCCCAGGATCTAAAACAGAATACGCCAGGCTGTCAGATGCAGGGACTGTACCCTGACATTGAGAAAATGATTGCTTGCCTGGGACAACAGGTGTGGAATTGGTGGCAAAGGCCAAGAAGGCTCCTGTACTAAACTCCTCAGCAGAGGATACCAGTGCTGACGTGGCCAATCTGGTGCTATTAGAATCATGCAAGGCTTGTCCTGTCTGACTTTCAAGAGTACCTTGGGAAGGAGAGGCAGAGGAGGGAAAGCATAGAAGTGAAGGTTGTTCCAACTGAAAGATAGAGCATCCACTTTCCAAGCTTTTGGGTGAAACATCTTTGTGCAAAATTTTGGCAGTTGGAAATTTAGTGGAGAAGCGAACAGATCTATGTCTGGAGTTCCCCAAGCCACTGTCAACTGTTGGAATACATGAGGATCCAATTTCCACTCGTTGGGATCCACAATTTGTCTGCTCAAAACATCTGCTAAGGAGTTCTGTGCTCCTGGCAGAAACCGTGCTTGAAGAGTGATGTGCAAACTCAGAGCAGTCTCCCACAAAATCATAGCTTGTCTGCAAAGAGGGTAAGAATGGGTTCCCCCCTGCTTGTTGATGTACCACATGACTGTTGTGTTGTCTGTTTGAATCAACACCTGTCCTGGTTGAAGTAGATCCTTGAAGGCCATCAGGGCAAATTGGACTGCTAACATCTCCTTCATGTGGATATGCAAATGCTGTAGTCTGGGAGGCCACGTGTCTTGAATCCATTTCCCACTGAAGTGTGCTCCCCAAGCCGGGTCTGAGGCATCCGTCATTAAGATCTGACTCGCCTCTGGTCGGGTCACAGAGAGTCCCTTGTTTAGGTGACATTCCTGAGCCCACCACAAGAATTCCTTCTGGATGCAAGGTATTATCTGAATGACAGTGTCCAAATCGTGGCAGTGTTGAGTCCATACACTTTTGAGATACCATTGTAGCTTCCTCATATGCAGTTTGGCATTGGGAAGTACCAGAATGCAAGATGCCATGAACCTCAAGGCTTGAAGGACTGTCCTTGCAGTCAGCCTGGACATTAGGGATAATTGCTGGAAGTATAGGTGAAGATTTCTTTGTTTGTCCGGGGGTCAAAAAGGCCATCTGAGAGGCTGTATTCAGTCTCACACCCAGAAAGCACATGTCCTGAGAGGGTACTAGACTGGACTTTGTTTCGTTCACAGAATACCCTAGGCACCTTAAAACTGCCATTACATACTGTAGATGTTGAAGTAACTTGACTTTGTCTTGAGCAAGAATCAGGCAATCGTCCAGATAAGGATAAATTTGTATTCCTCTCAGTCTTAAGAAGACTATCACAGGAGCCAGGACCTTTGTAAACACCCTGGGCGCAGTAGATAAGCCAAAGGGCAATGCAGAGAACTGATAATGAAAAGTACCAGCCCGAAAACGCAGGAATCTCCTGCAGCTGGGCCTGATAGGAATGTGAAGATAAGCCTCTTTGAGATCCAGAGTTACCATCCAGTGATCTTTGCCTAGCAGAGGCAGAAGTTGCTGTAAAGTTAACATCTTGAACTTTGGAATGTCTAGGTATGTATTGAGAATGGACAAATCCAGAATTGGCCTCCAAGTGTTTCCTTTCTTTGGCACAAGGAATAGGCGAGAATAAAACCCTAGGCCTATTTCTGACGGAGGTACCACCTGGATCGCCCCCATTTGTAAAAGTAAAGAAATCTGTTTGTGAGCCTCCAGCCTTTGCTGAGGAGGTACATCTGGCATACCTTTGAAAGGAGGCAAGGTGTGAAAATAAAACTTGTAGCCTTGATTTATAATGTCCAACACCCATTTGTCCTGGGTGACCAAAAGCCAATTTTGTTTGAAAAGTGCCAACTTTCCTCCTAGAGGAGCTGCCAGACAGGAAGAGTCTGGCAGCTGGAGATACAGGTCATTGGGTCTGTTTACGAGAAGGCTGACCCCTGCCCTCACCAGAAGATTGTGCAGGAGAACTCCAAGTCCTAGGTCTGAAAGAACCCTGAGCATGAGCTCTGCCCCTACCACGTCTAGACCTGCCCTTAGACTGAAAATCGGAAGAAGGGTAAGACCATCCTTTTGCAGGCCAATTCCTGCTAAACTTAGGGGGCTGCACTTGTAAAAATTCCTTAACCGTCTGCATGGACTTAGCTTTGTCTTCCATTTTTTCAAAACTGACTCCACAGGAGAACCAAAAAGAACTTCAGATTGAAGAGGAGCATCCAAAATTCGAGCTTTAACATGCTCTGACAAATTTTGATCCTTAAGCCAGGTATGCCTACGAATAACTGAATCAGTGGCAGCCACCCTGGAAGAAGCCTGAAGAGCATCGAAGCCACACTGCAAGGAATGCTTACCAACCTGATCTGAGGCATGAACTAAGTCCTGCAATTCCTTACACTCTATCCCCTCAGCTAAAGCATCTACCTTAGATTTCAACTGACCTAACAGAAAGTTCTGATACTTCAGCATATGAAACTGGCAATTTAAAGCCCTCATAGCTAGCGTGGAGGAGGTATACACTTTTTTACCCCACCTATCCAAAGCCCTAGAATCTTTATCCAGAGGTACTGGATTTCTTAACTACAGAAGCCCTGACACCCTTAGGTCCTTGACTAATAGTTTCCGGGTCAGCTCTAGGACTCTTATACAAATATTTATGAGCCTCTGGAACTCTGTAATACCTGTCTGGCTTGACAGGGGCAGGGGGGTAAAGAATCAGGATTAAGGGAAGCTTCAGAAAAAACATCCTGAACAACATCTAAAACAGGGGGAATAGCCAAAGGTCTATGTTGTGGCAAAAACAAAAATTCCCTAAGCCTCTTGCGAGAATCTGAAAAATCCTGACCTTCCCACTTGAAATGCTCCCTCATGGAGTGCAGGGTTTCAGAAAAGGAAAAATCCTCTGGAGGAGAAGCAGAAGGACAGGAATCCTCTGCATCCGAATCAGAATAGGGAGGAAAATCCTGAATGTCCTCAGCTGAAGACTCAGAGTAATCTGAGGAATGCTCCAATCCCTCCACATCTGTCTCCACCCTAGGCCTCTTTTCTGGAGGGGGCATAGAACCCCTGATTAAAGTAATCAAATCCTCTGCCATTTTCAGCATATGTTTTTTAGGAACAGAGCCTGAAGAACTAGGGCTGATGCCTGTACCAGAAAGACCAGGTCTAACTTTAGCAGGGCCCTTAGTGACAGAAGTAGAAGGCCTAATAACCTTTTGTAATGATGGAACTACAGAAACTTGAGAAGCCCCCTCGGCCTGACCTAACTCCTGAGAGGCCAATTCCTGTAAAATTAAAGGTTCCCCCTGTGATTCAGCCGAGACCTCGGCTGGATCCACAGATTCAACCGTAGTTTCCATAGAACCGAGTCCATAGCGGACGACTCATCCTGTTTAGACTTTACGATTTATCTTTTCGCTTCTGCGGTAGCGGCGGAGGATCCGGCGGCATGTTGTAGTTACACCGCGTGCGAAAACAAGCCTAGCACAGTCTAATCTGTGTTTAATGGTGCGCTTATTAAATCTAGCGCCAGCGACACCGACTATGTCGTGCTCAGGCCCCAAGCAAGGAATACAGGGAGAGTGATAGTCCCTATGAGCTACCTGTTTCCCACAAGAAACACAACTAACTTTTTCTGACATCCGGATTAACTGAGGCAAGAAAAGACAAAATATTCCCCACGGGTACTTAGCCCAACTTGGTCTTGGTCTGAAACTCGAAAACGAAAATTTCAGGGCCGACGGCACTTGCAAACGCTGCTTCTGCTTCGGACCATGCGGCAAGAAAGACTGAGGATATGGCGTCGGTCATGCGCTTAAGTACTACTGCATACTGACGTCAGTTCTGAGCGCCATGACCGACGCCAGCCTAACACTTTGGTATTCGGGCTGACCGAGGACAGCGGACTACCCACAGGTTATGACTGCAGCAATGTGAGACGAAGAACATCGGAAACAGAGGAAAACTAGCGAAACATCCTCTAACTTAAATGAATGCTAATAACCGAAAGTAAGGAGAGAAAGAAAGTACAGTTGTGTACACTTACCATAAATGTAGATGTTCCAGTGTATTCACTGCCACAGTCATCACATTTGGGTTATCCCTGCCAGGGTAGCCCTCGGCCGGCCAGAATACCAGAGGCTTAGTATTTCTGCTCAGTTGCTGTCGCCTGAGGACTGACGTCAGGTCGTCAGTGGTATAAAGTAAGGCAGCAGACATCATTACATCAGTTTTTCTTGCCCTGTCAGGAGCCCCCAAAGTAGGAGGCCAGGTTCTGGTGGACGAACCGCACCAGCGGAAAATAAATGCCAAGATGTCCCTTGTAAGGAAAGAAAGAGAATAAAAGGGGATGGAGGGAGGGAAACCAGGACTGCAACAGTGAATACACTCACATCTACATTTATGGTAAGTGTACACAACTGTACTATGTTCATGTTTCACTGTTGCAGTCATCACATTTGGGTAGATTCCCAAAGCTGAGGAAATGGGTGGAGGTAGTCAAGGGAAACAGGAGATGGCTAGGATGCCCTGCAAGACTGCAGAGGCAAACCCTGACCTGGGTTTGGAGAAGAGAGGCAGTCGGTAATGCTTGGTAAAAGTGTGAACAGATGCCCAAGTGGCGGCCTCAAGGATGTTCCTGGTGGGGACTCCTCTTAGGAAAGCTGCAGAGGTGGAGGCTGCTCTGGTGGAGTGTGTCCTAACCCCCTTTGAGGGGGGGGGGGGCTTTCCATGCTGTTTGTAGCAAAAATTGATGCAGTGTGCTATCCATTTGGAAATTGTTTGCTTGGAGATGGCTTTGCCTTCTTCCCCTGTAGCAAAGCTAATCAGCAACTGATCAGACTTTCTGAAGGATTTAGTCCTGTCCAGATAGGATCTGAGCTGTGCACATCTAGAGAGTGAAGAATCCTTCCCCCCTTGTTCTAAGGATTAGGAAAGAAGGTGGGCAGATTAATGGATTGGTTGAAAGGCACAGTGGACACCACCTTGGGCATGAAGGATGGGTTAGTTCTGAGGGATACCTTGTCTGCATGGAAGATGATGACTGGTTCCACAGCCACGAGGGCTTGCAGCTCAGAGACTCTTCTGGCTGAAGTGATGGCCAGAAGGGAAAGCTGTCTTCCAGGAGAGAAGTTTTAGCTCTGCAGAAGGAACTGGTTCGAAAGGAAGGATGGGTTAGTGCTGAGGGATACCTTGTCTGCATGGATGATAAAGGGTTCCACAGCCATGAGTGCTTGCAGCTCAGAGACTCTTCTGGCTGAAGTGATGGTCAGAAGGAAAGCTGTCTTCCAGAAGAGAAATTTTAGCTCTGCAGAAGAAACTGGTTTGAAAGGGGGCAGGGTGAGCTTTTCCAAGACAAAGTTAAGGTCCCAAAGCTGGTGTTGGTGCCCTTCTGGGGGGCCCTCAAGTTGTGAGCTCTTCTGAGGAACTGTTTCATAAAAAGGGTGTGAGAAAAGGGGCTGCTCAGTGGGAAAATGAGCAGAAATAGCAGGGGCAGGTATTTTTTATAGAGGAGAAAGAGACCACTGTGTAGTAGGTCAGCTAAGTAATCCAGAATGAGAGGAATGGAGGGCTGTGCCGTATTGGCTCCCTTAGCCTGGATCCAGGTGCAGAACCTTTTCCATTTATCTGCACAAGACTTTCTGGTGCTAGGGCGTCTGGCCTCGTGGATAGCATCCAGAACCGGTTTACTTAGAATGGTGGATTGGTTAGGGGTTAGGGAATAAGCCAAGCTGCCAAATTGAAGGTCTGTAATTTGGGATGCATGAATTCCCCTTCCCTCTGGGTCAGGAGGTTTGGAATCTGAGGAAGATGCCATGGAGTCAGCCAGGACAGGTTGCACACCAAGGGGTACCAGTGTTGTCAGGGCCAGTCTGGAGCTATAAGAATGGTCCTTGGTTTTTCCTCCTTTGAGCAGTACCCTGGGGATGAGAGGTAGGGGAGGAAAGGCACAGACCGAAAGAATGACCCAGAGGAAGGACCAGGCATCCACTTTGCAAGCCATGCGGTGATAGCCCCTGGTGCAGAATTGTCTGAGCTGATGGTTGGTGTGGGAGGCAAAGAGGTCTACCTTCGGGGTTCCCCATTTCTGAGTTATTAGGGTGAAGGTACTTCTGTTGATTTGCCACTCATGTGGGCCAAGAAGGTTTCTACTTAACTGGTCTGTCAGAGTTGAGAGAGCCTGGTAGGAATTGTGCTAACAGGTGTAGTTGCATGGAGGAGGCTGTGAGCCAAACGGTCATGGCCAGCTTGAATAGCGAGTAGGAGCTAGTCCCTCCCTACCTGTTGATGTACCACATCACAGTGTCCTGTTTTGATCAGGAGAACCCCTGGAGAGAGAAGGGGTTTGAAGGCTATCAAGGCGTGCTGCATAGCCATCATCTTTTTGATTATGTGCAGAGGGATTTCCTGAGGGCTCCATTGGCCCTGTATGCACCTGCCATCTAGGTGTGCACCCCAAGTGTAGTCTGATGCGTCTATGGTGAGGGTTTGGGCGGCAGGGGGGGCGTGGAGAAGGGCAGTCCTTTGTTGTGGGAGCATGCTGTTGCCCACCAAAGAAATTCCTTTCTGATTCAAGGAATTATAGGTAGGATAGTTTCCAGGTCTTCAGAGTGTTGACACCAAAGGCTTTTTAGGTACCATTGAAGTTCATGTGCAGTCTGGCACATGGAATTAGTATGCAAGATGCCATGAACCCCACAGCTTGCAGGATCTTCCTTGCAGATAGCTGGGGCCTGGCGGCTAGTTGAGAGAAGTAGGTTGTCAGGAAAATTTCTTTGGTGTAAGGAATACCAATCTGTGATGCTGTGTCCAGACTTGCTCCCAGGAAGATAATCCTTTGGGTGGGCACCTGTTTAGATTTCTTTCCGTTAATTGTGTATCCTAGGGAGGTTAGTAGTATCTCTGCAAAGGCCAGGTGCTCGCGCAGCTTTTCCTGGCAGTCTGCCTGAATACGGCAGTCATCTAAGTATAGGTAAATGTGAATTTTTATTTGTCTGCAAAAGGCAATGGCCGGAGCCAGACATTTTGTAAAAACCCTGAGAGCAGCAGATAAGCCAAAGGGAAGCACAGAGAACTGAAAGTGTTGAAATCCTGCCCTGAAGCGGAGATATTTCCTGCAAGATTCGCTGATAGGAATGTGGAGGTAGGCCTCTTTTAGATCTAGGGTGGCTAGCCAAGCATCCTTGGAGAGCACGGGTAGCAGCTGCTGGAGGGTGAGCATTTTGAATTTTGGGATCACCAGAAAGGTGCTTAGAATAGATCAATCAGGGATGGGGGGCACCAGGTGCCCTCTTTCTGGGCACCACAAAAAGTCTCGAGTAGAAGCCTTGGCCTGTCTGTGCTGCAGGAACGTGCTCTACAGCTCAGAGAGAAGGGAAAGGGATTTGCTTTTGAAATTATGCCCACTGATTTTCTGGTAGGATCAGGAAACCCTTTTTGGGTTGGAAGGAAAATTTATATCCCCGAGACACAATGTTCAGAACCCATTGGTCCTTGGTTATGGAGCCCTAGGTGCTCGAGTGAAATGAGAGTTTTCCTCCTAGGGGTAAGTGAAGGTGGACAGAGGGGGAGGTGGAGGATGTGAGTCACTGAGTTCTTACCATAAGGGAGTAGCTTAGAACTCCCTGGTTTTGAAGTGGAGGTAGTCCACTGCTTAGATCTCTGCATTCCCTGGGGCTCCAGTCTGGGGGGGGGGGGCTGTTCCCATGGGGCCTAGGCTGGGCTTGTTTACTCGGAGCAGGAAAGGACCAGTGCTTGGAGGGGCAATGCCTGCTGAACTTAGGGAGCTAGACTTGTAAGAAATCCTTAACTGTTTGCATAGACTTTGCTTTTTCTTAGATCTTTTTTAAGACCTCTTCTGCCTTGGTGCCAAATAAGTTATCTTTGTGCAAGGGGGCATCCAGCAATTTAGATTTGGCATGATCTGGCAGGGGTTGTTCCTTAAGCCATGCATGCCTTCTAATGACAGATCCAGTGACTACTGCCCTGCAAGAAGCTTCGAGTGTGTCAAAACCACAGTGCAAAGTGTGCTTAGTTACTTGGCTTGCAGAATGCATTAACTCTTGTAAATCTTTAGATTCTCTCTAAGCAAGAAGGGAAGACATTTTTTTGTCTAATAAGTTCCACAATATTTTGCCGAAATTTCAGCATATGGAACTAACAATTTTGTGCCCTGATAGCAAGAGTAGCTGAAGTGTATACTTTTTTACCCCATCTGTCCAATGCTCAGGAATCCTTGCCTGAGGGTGTGGGATTCTTAGCAGAGGTTGCTTTAATCCCTTTTGGCCCTTGAGAAATGACCTCAGGGCAGCTGTCGGATTTTTAAAAAGATATTTGTGAAAGTCAGGGAGTCTGTAGTACCTCTCTGGTTTTCTGGGAGCAGGATTTAGGGCATCAGGAGTAGAGCTGGATTCCAGGAAAACATCATCCACAATATCTAGGACTGGAGGGATGGCCAAGGGTCTGTGTTGTGGGAGATCTAAGAATTCCCAAAGTCTCTTTTTAGACTGAGGGTAGTTCTGACACTCCCACTGGAAATGATCCATTAAAGTATGCAGGATATCCCCAAAAGAAAAATCTTCTGGGGGAAAGGCTGAAGGAATTGAGTCCTTTGCATCAGAATCCTCATAAGTGGAGAGGGGTTGCATGTCTTCATAGTCAGATGCATCTGATTCTTCTTCAGACAAAACTACAGGGGACAGATCTCTCTTCCTTTTTCAGGGGGTAGCTTGGCTTCCCCTGATCAGCATGATAAGGTCTTCGACCATTTTAAGCATTTGAGACTGAGGCAAGGTAGCAGGTGCCTGAGAGAGGGTTGTTTTCTTGGGTGTGGTTCAAACCCTGGGGCTAAGAAACTCGGTCGTTTTTGAAAGAACGGTAATCGTGAAAGACGTCGGTTTGTGTCGAGATTCGGTAGTGCGAAGGACTTCATCGGAAGCCGGTGCCTGCTCAGCGGATCTGGACCCATCCAAGGTACAGACTACCGCAGGATCCCTAGTCGAAGAAGAGTTTTATGGCATACCAGACTCAGAGAGGGTCTCGGTAGCAGCCTGCTAATCAACAGAAGCAGGCAATAGGGGCTGCGAAAGCACCTCACTGAGTACTGGAGGACTGACTACTAGCTTAATGGAAGCGTCGTCGGTAGATTTGGACCCGTGCGGTCCATCTCTTTCTATCTTTACTTTTATTTCGGAAGATCTGCTGTCGGATGGCTTACCGAAGCCATAGTGGAATTCGAAGACTGTAAAGAAAAATATCTGGCTACAATAAGGGCCCAATGATGAATAGTTCTGGCAGTGAACAAAGCACAGAAGCGGCAATGGGGAACGTCGTGGTCTGGGGCTAAACAAGTGATGCAGTTAAGAGTGGAAGTCTCGGTGTGGTATTGACTTTCCACAGGCGAGACAATTGTTAACTTTTTCTGACATCTGTTGGTGCAAGAAAAAAGGATCCCCAATGGGGTACTTAGCTTTAGAAGATTTCAACTTCAATTTGGAAACAAACTCAGGTAGCAGCTGACTGGCACTTGTGCGAACTGTTACTGCTCCGGGCTCCACGGCAAGAAAGACTGATGTAATGGCGTCGGCTGCCTTACTTTATACTACTGACAACCTGACATCAGTCCTCAAGTGACAGCAACTGACGCAGAAATACTAAGCTTCTGGTGTTCGGGCCTGCCAAGGGCTACCCTGGAGGGATAACACAAATGTAATGATTGCAACAGTGAAAAACAAAGAACATCTAATTTTCCAAACATTCACCCTAAAGAATTAACAGAAGGTTAAGATACACAAAACTATTTAAATAGAAAAAAAAACTAACTTTATAAGAAAATATGAGTGATACTATAAGAAAAAACAAAAGCACTTAGCCCAGAGCTTGCTAGTAGAACCTCCTTCGCAGAGTGGCAAACGAGATCTGAAGAAGCTAAAAGGTTGCATTACGGGTAAAGGATGCCCACAAGCTTTGCTGAAGACCTTGATCTTTTGAAATGACCGAGATGGATTCGAAGGATCCGATCCGAACCATCAGTGAGAATAAAGGCAAGACTGACATCATCAAATGCTTTGTTATATGGATATGGATAGTAAGATAAAAGCAGTTAAAATGTTTTAAGTCATTTTAGTCTTTTACACAGGTCAGCCATATTTTTATCAACCAGAGGAGAAGTTGTGGGTAGCAATAAAGAGCTGAAGAACTTTATCTGGGAGGGGAAGACGGCAAGAGTCAAGTGGGATAAAGCCGATTCTTCCAGTAGAACACGTGGATTGGGATTACCCAATTTAAAGGGGTAATTCAGAGCTACACAGTTGACTCCTATACATAGCAGAAACAGAAAAAAAGAAGTTTGTCTTACCATAACGGTCCACCTGTGTTGTTCATCTTCTTTCATTCATCACTGATGGATTCAGTTCCGAGCCCTCGGAGCAAAGTCGGTCTTTTTACCAAGCTCGCGCCAGTCAAAAAACTCTCGAGCTAAGTCTGTACCCAGAAATCCCTTCTCCCTGTTACCTCAGTGTGAGTTTGCTAGAGAAAGGAAGTAAAGCAGAGGCCACTTCTGCGCAACTACCCTAGGGCACCACTTAGACCTAAAGCATCCCCCAAGAGCCTTTGGAGGGGGAAGAAGGGTGGGAAGTGATGAATGAAAGAAGATGTATACAGATGGAACGTTATTGTTAAGACATAACTTCTTTATCTGATGTTAATCTTCTTTCCATTCATCTGATGGGACAGAATCCCAAGCTACCTTGAGGTCCATAGGCAGCCCTTATGGGAGAACATTCCTGAGTACCACTGAGCCAAAGGCAGCTCTCCCTCTGGAGACAAAGTCCAATTTGTAATGATTGATAAAGGTATGAGGCTCAGCCCAAGTAGCGGCTGCACAGATGTCATCCATGGAAGCCCTGGAATGGAAAGTTACAGATGTTGCCAAAGATCTAGTGGAGTGAGCTTTAACTTTTGGCATAGGTTCATTACTGAGGAAATAGATGAAACGTATGCAGTCCCTTAGCCATTTTGATGAAGTAACCTTGGAAATTGCCTCTCCCATTCTGGGCCCAGAACAGAAGATGAAAAGCTGTTTAGATTTACGGATAGGTTTGGTTCTTAGATAAAATCTCACTTGTCTATGTACGTCTAAAGAGTGAAGGCAGTACTGTCCTCTATTGGCAAAATTTAGAAAGAACATTGGTAGGTCAATGGTCTGGTTTATGGAGAATTCAAACAATTTTGGGGAGAAAGGATGGATTCATCCGAAGTGATACTCTGTCTTTATGAAAGACCAGATAGGGCCTCTTGATGCACAATGCCTGTAGCTCAGAGACTCTTCTGGCAAACTTGATGGCTACTAAGAACAAGGATTTCCAAGACAAAAACTTTAAGTCACACTGCGCAGCAGGTTCAAAAGGTTTCCGAGTCAAAGACTGAAGGACTAGATTGAGGTTCCATGGGCTGACAGGAAGCCTGATATGAGAAGTCCCCTTGAGGAAAGCCTTGCAAATGCGGAGAGAGATGAGGGGTGCCAGCTATACGATGGTGGAAATTGCCGCTAGATGTACTCGTACGGTAGAGGCCGATGCTCCATTATCAAAAAAACCTAGCAAAGTATTGAAGCACTGCAGTAACTGGAGCTGAATACGGGTCAAGCATGTTATCCTTGGACCACATGGAGAATCTTTTCCATTTATCCTGGTATAGTCTATAATCTTCTGGTGGATGGTATATGAGAGGCCAGAATGATGTCTCGAACAGGCAAGGAGAGATTAGCTTGCCTGGCCACTAGTGGAAGTTGAGAAACCAAGCTGTCAGCTTGAGACTGGACAGATTTGGGTGACTCAACCATTAGGGGTGAGTAATCAGATCTGGTAGAGGGTCCAGAATCCACAGCGGGTATACTAGGTGAGGCTGAAAGAAGGGGAACCAAATTTCTCTAACCCAGAATGGGGCTATGAGGATCACCTTGCATCTCAACTGAAGCGCTTTCTTTAGAAATTGTGGGATCAGAGGAATGGGAGGATAAGCGTAAAGTCGTCCCTTGAGCCAATCATGGGTCAGAGCGTCCCTCGCTGACTCCCATTCTGGAGGAAGTAGGGCGCAATAGCTGCTGCAATTGGTGTTTGATGGGGAGGTGAAAAGATCGCAGAAGGGTGGGCCCGGTGGCTGAAGACTGCCTACGCCACCTCGGAGTTGAGAGACCACTTGTGAGGCATGAGGATGCATCTGCTCAGCTTGTCCGCAATCACGTTTGAGCTCCATGGGATATGTGTTGCTATTAGAAAGCGGTTGGAAGTTATCGCCCACTGCCAAATTCTCATGGCTTCTCGACATAGGGGATAGGACTTGGTTCCTCCTTGCTTGTTAATATACCAGACCACTGACATTGTCTGACTGAATTGCAACTGTCCCGGAAGGGAGAGCCAATTGGAAGGCCTGCAATGCTAACAGCACAGCTCTCAGTTCCAGAACACTGACATGCAGGTGGACCATGTGCCTTGGGACAGTCTTCCCCTGGAAATGCCCCCCCCCCCCCACCTGATCAGGGAAGCATCTGTGGTCACAATGGCTGTGGGCTGAGGAGATTGAAATGGACGACTCCAAAGTTCTACGTCTGGTCTCATCCACCAAAGCAGGTGCTGTTTTGCAGGAGTTGGTTATTCAAATCTGGTAACAGAGGGGGTGATAGTTTAGGAACCACTGACACAGAAGGAGCCACTGCAGAATCTGCATATGTAGCTTTGCTAGAGGTACTATTGGGATTGATGCTGCCATAGAACCTAGGGCCTGAAGAACTTCCCTTGCAAAAACAGTTTGTGAGAGTATCACCCAAAACTGAAACCTCAATCAATGGAGTCTGAATTGGGAGTGATACCAGACAGGACTGAGTATTGAACACTGCTCCAATGAACTCTGTTGTGTAGGGACAAGGTTTGATTTCTCCAAATGGATCATTATTCCCAACAGTTTTGCCAGACAGAGAGTATAATGTAGTACTGTCACCAGAGGATGCTCGGTAAAGAGCCAGTCATCCAGATATGGAAACACCCGGAATCCTTTTAGTCTCAAGTGAGCTGTTACCACTGCCATGTATTTCGTGAACACTCTGGGGGCTGTAGAGAGACCGAACGGCAGGGCACGGAATTGTTAATGACTGGCTCCTAGCCAAAAGCGAAGCAGACTCCTGGAGCGGTTGTCCATCTTGATGTGGTAATGCGCATCACAGAGATCTACAGAGCACATCCAATTGCCTTCTTTTAAAAAGGGGAGAATGGAATGAACGGTGACTATCCGGAATTTGGTTTGGATGAAAGACTTGTTTAAGCTGTTGAGATCCAAAATGGGTCTCCAGTCCAGTCTTTGCTGACACCAAAAAGAATCTAGAGTAAAATCCGGATCTGTGCTGGTCTGGTGGGAATGGTTGGATGACTTTTTTGAGACCGCTTTAAAATCTCTGAAGCTGCTTCCTCCCTTTGACTGGGTGGAACATTGGGAAGTTTTCTTGGGAAATTTAGGTGGCATGAAAGGAGAATGGTGTAACCTCTGGTGATAATGCTCTGCACCCGATCGGTGGTGATGGATTGCCAGGCAGCTTGGTACAAAGAGGAATGACCCCCGACTGCTTTCAGCAGTAAGCAATCAGGCTGCTCCTTAGGAGCACTGATAAGGCTGTCCAGAGAAGGAATCCCTGGAGCTCTGATTACGAGGACTGCTTCTGCCTCTATAGGGGCATCTTCCAGAATTGTTACCCCCCTCTGCGTGTATCACCATGTGCGGCACAGAAGGGACCCTGAGATTTCTTATGCCACATCTTTCCACTCCTCTGATGCCTGGAGAGGGTACATTGAGAGTTGGAAAACAATAGGCCTACAGCGGACAGGGTCTTTCCATCTTGCTCATACCTGGCTAGCGTGTCCTTTACTTTGGAGCCAAAAAAGGACGAAGCTTTGATGGGAGCATTCAGAAAGGAAGACTTGAAGGGGTCCACGAGGTCACAAATGCGCATCCAGGCATGATGCCTCAATGCCCAAACCCGCTTCTCTAGTCACCCCTTCGGTTGCATGTGACAGCAACCTCATGGAGGAGCTGGATATTGATTCCAGAGTCGCGAGCTGCGAGGCCACTTTGTCCCAGACCTCGTCAGACATCTGTCCTGCGAGTATCCCAGAGAGTTTGGAGATAGTCCCTCTGCAGCCTCGCAAAATGTGCCAAATAATTCAGGGACTGTATGGCAAAGGTCCTTGATGCAAAAACACGCTTCCCAAGTCTGTCCACCGCCCAGGACTCCCTGTTGGGTGGGTGGACAGCAGGACTTTCCTCAGCCAAGTTCTTTTTCATGACCGCCACCACCATAGCATTAACTGGTAGACCTTTGGACCACTGTGTTCTCCTCGGGAGGGGAAAGAATTTTGTCTGGTCTCAGAGGGATCGCCTCAATGGAATCAGGGTTCTTCCAAGCACGCTGGATGAGCTCGACAGGTGGGGTCACTCAAGAGGTAGAAGGCCAGGCGAGAAAAGCCTGCAGGAACACGGACTCCTCAGACGAAGGTTTGGAGGGTTTCCAGTCACCACTCCGCTTTAACATTTCCAGGATGTCTCTGAAGGAGACATCAGGAGGTGACCGCGGGGACCCATCATCGTAATCCGTGTCTTCCGTTAAGGACTCCTCATGTCAGTCCATGTGCTTCCTCCTGCACGTCTTCTTTTGAGGGGTCTCCGAGGAGGACTCGGAAGAGCGGGTACCCTGAGCAGGGGTGTCCTGTGGCTTCTCTGCCCGGTGTCCCCAGGGGGTGGTATGCGACAGCTGTAGCTCAGGGGGTGAAAACTGGGCTTCCGACATCGGAGTGCTGCCAGAAGCATGAGCCCTCTCCATCGCTCGGAAGGCAGGCCCGCCCGAAGAGGGATGGGAGCCCGGGAAACTAAGACAACCTCGGGACTGGGGTCACACCCCGCTCCGAGGAACCCACCCCCATGGATGGAGCCTCAAGCATGATCAGAGCGGACGCGGCTATCAGCTTAGAGGATGGAACAGAGGAGAGAGATGGCTCAGTACTGTGGGCCGATGCACCTGTCCCCCAATCCCCAGACTGAGGAAGGACAGGTTCAGCAGAAACCAAAGACCAAAGGGACAAACTCGGAGCCGGTGTGAGATGCACTGTAGGTGCCGAAGTGATGGGTTCCAAGAAAGATGTCTGAGCAGAAGGCTTCGGAACAGAGATGGTCAAAGGAGTGTAAGATGGAGTCTGTGGATAAGGCAACCCAAGTCCTGCAGGTGGATGGGTCTTAGAAAGTGAGGGAATCCCCCTGGCTAACAGCTGGTCTACAAGACGCACTAAGTCGTGTTCAGAAAGATTTCTGGTGGATCTAGTGGATGCTCCAGACGGGGAGTCAGGCCGTTCAAAGGGCTACACACGCTTGGCCCAGAAATGGATCTACGAAGGGGGAGTATCGGGTCCGTGGTGCAAGGTCTGCCGGCACCGAAGTCTCTAGTTTCGAGACTGGAAGTTAAGGGGTCAAATCCAGTGAGGTTTGTACAATGCTCAGTGACAAAGTGGCACTCAGAGCTGAAACGGTTAGTTCCAAAATTGAAACTAATGACATAGTCAAAGGTGTGCCCTGAACCAAAGTGGCCACAGGTGCCAGAGTCAAAATAGTAGTAGTAGTAAAGGTCTATGATCGGTGCCAAAATGGGCGCTGGTATAGATGGTTTTGAGATGGTCAGAGCAGAAGACTGAGCCGAGAAGGCTGATTTATGTTCCGAAGATAACTTTGGGACCTTTGATTTCCCAGGCTTGCTCTGATCACCCGATGGTGAAGAAGGAACAGATTGGGATCTCTTTGTCCTTAGGAGGAGGAGTTGAGACCTCCATCACAGAAATGGCCTCTGAGAAGGGAGACTTGAGTAACCCTTTCAGAATGAGTTTATTTTTGCTCTCATTAAGAGTGCGTTGAATGAATCTCTGACAAATGTCACATGGAGATTGCACTGAAAGGTGGGACACTCCCAAACAGTACACACAGTCATCATTAGAATCACTGTTAGGTAACTTGCCCTTACATGAAAAGTACAATGCTTAAAACCTGAAGTATCCTTCTTATCCGACATCTTGAGAGAAAAACCACCACAGGCCAACTGTATAATCCAACTATTCAAAATTCCTGGCTAGGTGCCACCTCTTTGCTTCTTTTCCTGAGCCGATTATGAGGTAGTGCTGCTTCGCTCACCTCCTGTACTCCACTCCTGAAGGTCCCTCCCGGCCTCTGGAATACAAGAACTTCCTCCTGCAAAACCTCTGTCGGTTTTTTCCTGGATATTCCTGCCTACTAGTCTGGGCCATTCAAGAAAAAGAACTTCAGTGCGGACTCCCATAACTATTTCCATTTGAATGTATGTAGCCTTGTTCTAGACTCATTTATCTTAGACTACCTGTTTGTTAGCTTGTCCTTCCGTGTGTGTGAATCAGCAGCCTACCTCAGACCGCTACTACCCCACTCCCACCTGTATTTCACTGATTTCTAGTCTCTGAACTCTAGGTAGTATAATCTATAAGAGACTTAACTAAAAAAGCCTTTCCTATTTTATTTTTTTTTTCCTGACTGCTATCCTTCCTGTCTCCACTAGGTGGCAGCATTCATTCAGCCTATAGCTTGTATCACTTTTAAACCCCTATGTCCAACATTGCCTCTATTTGCCTGTAACTTAAAGCCTCCCAAATCCCAAACCATGCTCTCTAAACCCTGACATTAACCCCCCCCCTTACCTTTAACTAAGGAACAAAGCTCCCCTATATTTATTTTCTTTGTTCTTACATAAAAGTAACGCTTTTCCTCAGTCTTCCACCAAATAACCTACTTACCTTTACTGTGAACAGTAGTGGCTGATACTTTTTCAGGCGGTCTCTCGCACTCTGCTGCTCTATCCCACTCCGTTGCCCTGCAGGCACTGTTCCTCCACCCCCAACCAACCTCACACTACCACTCCCCCCCCCCCCACCTTATTTCACATTGCCCTCCCCTTTATCACCTCTGACAGGCTTCATCTACCATGCTCACTCTTCCTCCTCACATCCTCACCTCAACATCTATCCTCATCCTTCTTCTACTACCTTTTTACCATGCCACCCAGACCTCCCAACTGTACCGAATTACTCGTTTTTTACCGAGTTTTGGGGTCCAAATAATGGGGTGCCACGATTCCCGAGTGGCACCCCTTCATTCCCGATATTTTATTTTTTAAATTATCTTTCGCGCTTTGGAGCTGACGTCATCACGTGCGCAATGACGTCAGCTTCGTCAGCCTGTCGCAACTGAGCTGGCTGAGCGCGGAAATGTCTGCTTTTCAATTTAAGGAATTGAGCTGGCTGCAAGCGTGGAAACAAATAACTTTTGTTATTTAACGCAGAAACCACTTGCTTCAAGCTTGCTTTCTACTATAGGAAACGTCTGCCGTTCTGCTGCTTCTTTTTACT
Source organism: Protopterus annectens (assembly GCF_019279795.1). Classification (NCBI taxonomy): domain Eukaryota; kingdom Metazoa; phylum Chordata; order Ceratodontiformes; family Protopteridae; genus Protopterus; species Protopterus annectens. Next base: position 788,530,572 of record NC_056733.1, on the reverse strand, counting down.
GAAGGAAATACATGTACACTACAGCTGCTTTTTCGCTCGGGTATTTAGCCAAGGCAAGCATATGGAAACCAGGTATTTTAGCTGAATTCTGCAGGACCGAATCACTATTTTTTTTTTAATTATATAAATACGAGGTCATAGATGCTACAACCAGTATTATTTATAAGTGTAGCCATGCATCATTGGTTTTGGTTGTTGTGTTGTACTACTGTGTAATGTTTGCGACTGCGAGCAGCAGAATTTTGTTTGACCGAATCATTTCTTTTTTTTTTTAATTATATAAATAAGAGATCATAGATGCTACAACCAGTATTATTTATAAGTGTAGCCATGCATCATTGGTTTTGGTTGTTGTGTTGTACTACTGTGTAATGTTTGCGACTGCGAGCAGCAGGATTTTGTTGGAGCTGAATCATTTCTTTTTTTCTAATTACATAAATACGAGATCAATCATGGATGCTACAGCCAGTACTAGTATTATACTGGGCTTTGCTTGTACTACTGTGTAATATTTGCGACTGCGAGCAGCAGGATTTTGTTGGAGCCGAAATTGTCATTTCTTTTTTTCTAATTACATAAATACGAGATCAATCATGGATGCTACAGCCAGTAGTATTATACTGTTTTTTTTTTTTTTTTTTTTAAGTTTAGCCATGCACCATTAGTTTTGGTTGTACTGTGTAACTGTGTAATGTCTGCAAGCAGCAGGATTTTGTTGTTTTTTTCCTAATTATGTAAACACGAGATCAAACACGAGGGGTTGGGAGCGTGGCCTAATGGTTAAGGTGTTTGCCTTACAAACACAAGGTGCAGGGTTTGAATCTCACAGGGGATAACTGGCTAGGCTTAAAATGGCTCGCAAGAGCTGTTAGCCTAGTACTAGCCTATGAACCTATGAATCATGGATGCTACCACCAGTATTATGCTGATTTTATAAGTGCAGCGTTGCACCATTGGTTTTCGTTGTACTGTGTAGCACTTAATAATTATAGATCCTTTGCAGGTAACATTATGAAAATCCCCACAGGCAAAATTCTGAAGTAGATTATAAAATAAGTAGTTTCCTTTTGTCCTGCATCAAGCAGCTGTCCCTCAGAAGCATGTGTTGTTTTAGCATATCAAAAACGTTTGGAAATGAAACTTGATAATAAAAGATTCAGAATATCATCTTTGGATGAGGTGGTGCTGTGAAAAGTTTATTTTTTTGCATGTGTAGTTAGAAGACTTTGGTTTACAAGGACAGATTTTTGCTTGGATAGAGAGGGAATACAAGTACATTGTAAAATAGTAAAGATATATCAAAATGTCATTTTAGTAGCATTTGTGAAGCCCAGTATTATGAAGCTGAAACTGCAAGCTACATATTTATTATTTGACTAGTATAAGCTGAGGGCTAGAATTTATTTTCAGCTTCAGAAGTCCAAGGCTATTGCAAGAGCAACTTTGCAACTAATCAATCTGGCAAGTTCCTCTCATATCTGTCGATACAGTTTTGTGGTGAAATAACTATTGTGTAGGCTTTCTTATAATTACTGCTGCTCATTTGGCAAGCTGTGCAAACAGGAAGAGTGGAATCTACCTTGCAGTTCACCACCACTGGTCCTGCAGCAAATACCAGAGGGGAGAAGAAGGCTGATAGTCATCCATCACAGCTGTCACCCCCCCCCCCCAGCCCAGGAAGGCTTGACAAAGCCCCAAAACAAATGGATGTGCACATGTGAGAAGCACTGAGCTCACTGAACTGACTTTCTGATGTGAAATGGAACTGACTCAAAGTGGATAATGTCATTTTTTTCTCATTTTAAAAACACTGTTGGTTTAAATTGAACCTGGTTGAAGGATCAGTTGATAAAAGAGCTCTTAATTGTTGTGCATGTGTGTGTATATGCCCTAAACTCAATACACCTGGTGGCTACAGGTACTTCGGCTCAAACCCTGTACCATGTGTACAGGTAAAAAGAGCCTAAAGTCCTTCGCTACCACCACTTGTGAATTTATGCCAAATATTTTTGTTCTATTCCTCATTAAATCTGCGCTTTTCAGGATTTTTGTGGCAATGGCAAATCACTGAAGGATTGAATTCACTAAATAATGACAGGCATTTGAATTTCAGACTTCATATTCTTCAGAAAATAAATGGTAACACAAAACCTTTTTATCCTAGCAATTTTCTAAGTTTATAAGATCAGTATTTGAAATTTGTCCCTATTTTGGGGCTGTATACCCTCATTATTGGCTTTGTCCAGGCTTTTTGGGCTAAGATGCTGAGAGCTATGGTGAGAAGTGAGAACTTAATTCTGTATTCCCCCTGTCCCCCATTATTGGCTTTGTCCAGTGTTTTGGGCTAAGAAGCTGGCGGCTATGGTGAGAAGAACTGAGATCTGAATTCACTAAATGACAGCAATTTAAGTTTCAGTCTTGCTGTCTTTCTAGAAACTGCTGATATGGCATAGTGGTATGTTGCTCTGATTGTAGTGCACAGGGTCCTTGGTTAAAAACTTGGCAGTGAAATGCATGGTGGTGACGCATTTTATTCTACCAACTTTCCAAAAATACAAGCAATGTTTAAAATGTGTCCTGGTTTTTGACCTTTTGCGCCCCCCCCCCCAGAAAAAAAACTGAAATTGAAAATAAATGCGCAAAGCTGTGCAAGATGCCCATGGCTTACACTACTGGCAGTTTTGTCATTATTGGTTCATGCATTTGTTTCACTGCCTACTGGAAAAATGTTCAAACAATACATTTTAAAATATGCTGTAACTTAAGTCTAACAAGTGTGCTGCATTATACAAGGAATATAATTTAATAAAGTCAGGAAGGTGCATCAAAGAACGCATGTATGCTTCTTGTTTTGTGTGCAAGCCAGGGGCCTATGATTTGAAAATAACCCAAAGGTAATCTTTATCCACCACTGGACAGATGCATTTTCTTTGGATGTGATGTGGGTTTTAATGCTGTTTCGATGAATGTGAGTTTAGAGAGCAGAGAAGTTTTAATGCCAAGTCTATTTTCATTGTGAGACACTGTTGCTTTGTTTAGCAGATATCTATTAGTATTTGTGCATTGCTATAAAATGTAAAAAAAATCCAGATAAGCATTGTAGAAGTAAAAAAGTATGCACACATTAGTGTTTATTGTAAATGGGGTGAACTAGCCAGGTAATGGGACATTAGAATGGCTGCAGGAGGACTCTGGTGCCATATTTTGGTTGTCTGTTCTTCAGTTTGCGTTTGAAAGTTGGTATCCAACAATTCCATAGGAGTGGGTGGAGTTACTTAATTATGTATGCAAATTTTATGTTAATCAGCGTACAGATTTGTACCTATTTTTCATGTGCCTTGTCCAGATTTTTGATGTTTCCAGGTTGAGAGGTATGATGCCACCTTCTACACCTACATCCACTTACACCCATCACCACTACCTCACAGCCCATTTCCACATCTCAGCCTCCTTAGTTCCCTCCCACCCTAACCTTCTCTTAAAAGTAAAACCTTTCTCAAGCTCCACTAAATACTGCAAATCTAAACCTATTCTCTAACAGCCACCTTTATCTAAGTGTAAACCATATAAACGTATTCCCCTTCTCATGCGCCTTTGCTTAGCCGGTGACATTCACCCCAATCCAGGACGAAACTACTCTCCTACAAACCACCCTAACAGCAACAACAAATCCATCAATACATACCTCAAATTCCTCACCATCAATGCCCAAAGCGTGAATAATAAATTAACCCACTTTCACGCCTGGCTCAATCACAACTCACCTGACATTGTAGCAATCTCCGAAACCTGGCTAAAACCTCACATAAGCGACTCTGAATTCCTTCCCCCCTGGATTTCTATCTCTCCGTTCTGACCGCCAAAATCAAAGAGGTGGTGGTGTAGCCCTAATCTACTCCAACCACTTGTCCATCACTCCATATCCTAATCCCATTCCTTCTTTCAATAATGCTGAACTTGTAACTGGCCTACTAAAACTGAACCACCATAACAGCATCCATATAATTTCTCTCTATATTCCTCCTGGTAATAACACTAATATCCTGGAAGACATCCTCTCCTGGACCTCCTCTAACATTAAGCTAGAAACCTACATCATGGGAGATGTAAATATAGACTGGAACAAAATTATTCACCCTAATCCCACCATATCAATTTAACTTAACTCAAATTACGAACTCTATTTCTAGACCTAACAAAAACAACCCCGCAGGCTCAATACTAGACTGGATGCTAGTATCCTATCCTAACAGTCAAAATCTGGTGTCATTCCTGACCCATTAAGAGACCACCTCCCTGCCTTCATCCATCAGGCTACAACCCATTTCCCCACACTCCCACCACTTCATTCAAACCTGTAACCTCTCTAACTTTAACCCTGCTACTTTCTCTGACTCCCTTAAGCTAACTAGAACCCCTTAAAAACCCTTCCTTTAGATACAGCCGTTGACTACTTCAATTCTACATTCATAATTGTCCTCAACTCCCTAGCACCAATAAGAACAAAAAGTTAAAACAAAAGCCACCCCATGGCTCACCAAAGACACCAAAAAATTATGCTACAAAGAGATAAAACCTGGAAAGCTTACCTCCATCATAAACAGCCAGAAATCTTACTTAAATTTTAACAGCTGAGAAACCAAGCCAAAAAAATAATTAAAGACGAAGTCTTACTACATCAAACTACAAGCAAATCACACAAAAACCCCAAACAGTTCTGGAACTCTTAATTCCATCCTTAGGTCTGGTACAAAAAACAACCCTTGCCCGGACACCAGCAAATCTGACCTTGAAATTGGCATAATGTTCAATACCTTCTTTACCTCTTCTATTGCTGAGCTAACCAAGACCTTTACCAACAATAACCCTCCACCTCCTACTGCTCAACCCCCCCACTTTTGAACTCAAACCCATCTCCACCAACCTAATAAAGAAACTTCTCGCTAAACTAAAACCTTGCTCTAATGCCTGACAGCATTCCTTCCTCCTTCCTAAAAATAGCGTCTGACAGTTTTGCTCATCCTATCAGCATCCTGATCAATAGATCATTACTTGAATCCTATGTACCTAAACTATAGCATTCTGCATTTATTCTTCCACTTCACAAGGGTGGCAAAAACTGTAACACCTCCAATTTCTGCCCCATAGCCATCCTCTCCCCAATCTCCAAAATTCTTGAAAAATGTATCCACCTGCAGCTCCTGCCATTCCTTACACCAAACTACTCTCCCCTACCCAACACAGCTTCCGTCCAGGACACAGTACCAACTCCGCCCTTCTCTCCTTCTTATAGTCTGTCAATTTACCTCGTGACTATGGTAATATGGTATTCTCTGTTCTGCTAGACTTATCTAAAGCCTTCGATACCATCTCCCATAATCGCCTACTAAATCTGTCTAACCTCAACCTCTCCCATAAAAGTTTTTCCTGGTTCTCCAGCTACCTTTCTGAGAGATCCCAAGCCGTGAAATTGGGCCAAGGCCACCTTCACTTTCCTCCCAACCCCCACTGGAGTACCCCAAAGTAAAATTCTTGGCCCACTGCTATTCAACATTTTTATTAACTTCTACAAAGCCATACCTAATACCAAAATTGTGCAATACGCAGATTCCACTTTGATCTGTTATGCCTCTAACTTAAAAGATCTCCAATTTCTAACTCAAACTGCCTTCTCTACCACCGAAAATCGGATGCTCCAAAATCACCTCTCACTAAATGCCAATAAAACTAAGATCCTTCTATTATCTCCCTCAAAATCCTTCCCTATTGACAAAAAACTTACTCCAAATCACCAGCCTTAACTCCATTATCGAGGTCGTACCCTCCGCCAGACTTCTTGGTGTAACCATTGATGAACATCTAAAATTTAACAATCACATCCAGCTAAATATCAAGAAAACCCACATAAAACTAGGCCTACTTTACAGAAACAATCTCCTCCTCTCCTTCCACCAGACTAACTCTCGCCACAACCTACTTCCCCCTCTACTGCATGGTGTTCCTCTGCTCACTAATTTATCTTCCATACTCTCCTCTAAATTGGACGTATGTTATAATAAAATAGCCAGATTTGCCATGAATGCCAAATCCTCCTCTAATCACTGCACCTCCCTACACTCACTAAACTGGCTTGAACTCCCCAATCTACTTAACCTTCACCAAATCACCACAGCCCACAAATTATTGTTCCAACCTAACTGCCCTGCACTATCCAATATTCTGCAACCTTATAACTCCCTCAGACCCCTTAGATCTACCCACCAAAACTTTATCACCATCCATAAACCCAAGTGCCCTGCTGGGCAGCTTCTGCTATCTTATTCTCTAGCTAAAAAATGGAATGCTCTGCCCTCCACATTGAGGACCTGTGACAACCTTAACTTCAAAACTCAACTTCATTCTTACCTCTATCTAAACAGGAAATGCAACTGTACTCTTCCACCCATTCCTCTCAAGCTGTCCTCTCCCTTTAACTCCAGGCTAACCTTTTTACCTTCCTAACCTCACTTTAAATTGTTGATTATATATGTAACCAAACAGCAAAATCTAGCCACAATACTATATGCCTATTTTTACTCCTGAACTAAACTTTTATTTTTTTTTTCTCACTCCTTTGAATGCTACCTGTTGCTTGCAACCCTAACTTCTTTTGTAATTAATCATGTAATTAAATTTTGTATTGTGGAGCTTTTCTCCCCGAGCCTCCACTAAAAGTATTCATGTAATTAAACTTTGTATTGTGTAGCTTTTTCTCCCCGAGCCTCCACTGAAATTAGGCTCCCTAAGCCCAGTGGAACTAACCTGTAAATATTGTTTTTCTCTTTTTCTCTTTAGAATGCAACCTGTTGTTTGTAATCCAAACTTTTTTGTAATTAATCATGCAATTAAACTTAGTATTGTGGAGCTTTTCTCCCCGAGCCTCCACTGAAAATGGGCTCCCCAAGCCCAGTGGACCTCCCCGGTCATCAACTGGAATAAATAAATAACCATAATCAACGCGAATTCCGTTCAAATAAGTCACAAATAATACACTGGTACGACAGAGAAAAAGAAAACACCTGAATAAAAGACAGCTAATAGGTTAAACAATACCAACTATGGTATTGAAGAAATACCACAAGGGTAAGGGATGAAGGCTGTACCAACAATGGCACTTGAAAGTGTACCAACGGTAACTACAGGTAAAGAGGAATAACCAAGGTCAGACAGAAAAGACACTAGAAAAACTAATCGCTTAATAAAATATGAAGATATCAAAAATTTTCATACAAGAGCTCAGCTGAAATGCGGCTTTATGGCTATGCGGCAAACAAGATCTGAGGTAACAGGGAGAAGGGCATTCTGGGTAGAGACTTAGCTCGAGAGTTTTTTGGCTGGCGCGAGCTTGGTAAAAAGGCTGCTTCAGTTCTGAGAACCCATCAGTGATGAATGGAAAGATGAATGGAAAGAAGATTAACATCAGATCTATACTATAAAAGTGGAAAGGCATGATGGAACACTCGGGAAGCTCAAGAAGAGAGGCGAGACTGGGGTTTTGGATGCAGGCCTTTAAGGAGAACAATCATGCAAAATATTATAGCCACAAAATAGCAAAAAGCATTCTAAGAATTAAACCACCACAGGAATGAAGAAAGGAGATTCTGCCAATAGGGATGACTGCAATTAGAAATACAGAAGATAATAGGCAAGATGGGGCCAGAATTTACTCGAGAAAACTGGCAAAGGAACCAAGGCACTAGGAGAAAATAACTGGAGAGAGAAAGATAGAATGGGAAGATGCTAAGAATTTATCTGGACTGCAGATTAGAGATTGCCTTCCATATCAGGGATTGAGAGAGTATAGGCAAACAAAGAAATAAGGGGATCCTAAATGAAAGACCAGCACTGGTAGAGTTTTTAATAGAATCTGGAACAGAAGCTGCTATTAAAAAGGAATTACAACATATAAAATACTGCATGATAACTACAGGAATCAATCAGAGGAGGTTAGAAAGGATTGGGAAGAGATTGGATAAGCAATTCACAAAGAAACAATGGGAGGATATGCCTCCCAAATAAGCAACAAAACCTAGACTTAAATTTTTTACCTGGAAATCTTTAGATATTTTTTTTACCCCAAGTGGACTCCAGAGAACTTTTCCTAAGGCAGACAAATGTTTGTGGTGTGAAAGGAAGAAAAAGGTAACTAGGAACATATTCTGGGAGTGCGGCGAGTTGGCAGACTAAGGATTCCTAACATGCATTAGCGGAGATGCTGAGCGGGCAGACTGGCATGAGAGAAAATGTTTCTGAGCTATGATACAGAATTGGAACTGCCTAGATATGGTAAGGCCTTGCTGTGTCTAATAATGGTGGCTGCCAAAAAAGCAATTATTAGAAAATGGAAATCAAAATCTAAACCAGCTACACTGGAAGTAGTAAATATAGTAACAGAGATAAAACTGAAAATGAGATACTTAGAAAACAGTAGGAGCAAACTACATAGGAAAAGATGGGAATTGCGGGAACAATACATACAAGGTAGGAATGTGGTCTAAAAGGTGACAGGACTTAAATGAGCTATGTAATGTTTGAGTGAGAAAGACTGGGCAGATAAGTGGTGTATAATGTTTGCAACTGGAGGTGTGTCAGTGTGGTTTGTGATGTAAAATGCTTGAGACTAGAATTGTGTCAGTGTGGTTTGTTTTCATTTATATAGATGTATGATTACCTCTGCAGTAAGTGATGGTTTAATAAAGATATTTCTTGTTTTAAAAAAGGCAAGAATTTAATAATTTATGTAATATTACTTAGGTTATACGATATACAGCAATATATGCAAAGAACAATACTTGCGTTAATATAGTTTGATTACTTTTATATGAATGTAAATTTGCCTATATCACAAGAGATAATTCAATAAAGGTGTTAGAAAAAATAAACAAAACTCAAGAACTGTACGTACTGGTGTTGAAAAAGGATCAATGTTTCTCTGTTGTACCCAAAAAGCAAATCTTTTCCATTTACTCCTGTAAATTTTCCTAGTGGAAGTTTTATAGGACGACAAAAGAATGCAACATACAGGACCTTGGTACTCTGGCTATCATTGGAAGTGGAGAAATGAGAAGTTATGTACCTACCATAACGTTCCATGTTAGCTGTCTTCTCTTGCCTTCTTTCTTGCTTGATGGGTTCGGAGCCGATCCTCGGCTCCGACTCGGCACTTTGCTAAGCTCGAGAGTCACTTTTACCAGCCCGAGGCAGCCCCATATCCCATGATGCAAGGCGGTAAGTACCCAGATCTCGTTTGTTGTCTATAGGCAATAACACCTAGCATAAAAAACTTCCCAAAAGGAAGAAAGAAGGCAGAAAAAAAGCCTGAAGGATGGGTTAGGAAGACCAGAACTGTATGGTCCTAAAAAGCACTCTTCCATGTAGGGAGAAAAGGTCTGTCCAGGCCAGGGGGAAGGAGGGAGGGTCGCAAGAAAGAAGGCGAGAGAAGACAACTAACATGGAACGTTATGGTAGGTACATAACTTCTCAATGTTAAGTTGTCAATCTCGCCTTCATTCTTGCTTGATGGGACCGCGTCCCTAGCACCTCTATCCTGGGTGGCTCAATGGAACAGACTCTTGAGAACTGTAGAGCCAAAACTGGCTCTGTCCCTGGAGGCCAAATCCAATTTGTAATGAGAAACAAAGGTATGAGGAGTGGCCCAAGTGGCTGCTGCACAAATAGTGTCTAATGGAAGTCTAGCCTGAAAGGCTGTGGAAGTGGCTAAGCTTCTGGTTGAATGCGCTTTAGGTTTCGAGCACAGCTGTTTTCCCCTGAGCTGATAGATTTCAGAGATAACAAAAGAAAGCCATCTAGATAAGGTCACTTTAGAGACGGGAAGGCCTTTTTTGTTATCAGCATAAGAAATAAAGAGCTGATCGGATTTCCTGAACTGTTTTGTTCTGTCCAAATAATATCTGAGTTGGCGGTGAACATCAAGATGATGTAATTTTTGTTCCGATCTGTTTGAGTAGTTTGGGAAAAATACAGGAAGGTCAATAGACTGATTCAAATTACTCTTTGAGGCGACCTTAGGCAGAAAGGTCGGATTAGTTCTCAAGGATACTCTGTCTTTGTGGAAGACCAAATAAGGGGGACGAACAGAGAGAGCATGAAGTTCAGACACTCTCCTAGCCGAGGTAATAGCAACCAGGAAGAGTGTTTTCCATGAAAGAAATTTCAGGGAACATGAAACAGCTGGCTCGAAGGAGGAAGAATCAAGGATGTCAGCACTAAATTTAGGTCCCATTGAGGAGGAGGACTCCTGACTGGAGGTTTCAGGAGAAAGATTCCTTTTAAGAAGGCTCTACAAAGCCTGTGGGACATGATTTTGTGATCTGAACCCGACATGAAAGTTCGAGATAGCAGCTAACTGAACTTTGACCGTGGAAGAAGAAGAGCCAGTGAAAGATTTCCGCTAAGAAATCCAAAACTGCTTGAACTGGAGCAGTAAAGGGATCAATATTTTTAGCTTTTGCCCAACAAGAAAAGCGTTTCCATTTGCTGGTATAAATCCTTCTAGTAGAGGATTTTAGTGAAGCCACTATGATATCCCTAACAGGATTAGAGATCATAGGAAGCCTGGCTAAGGAAGGAAGTGGAGCAACCATGCTGTGAGGTTGAGAGAAGGGATAGACCGGTGCAGCTGACCCGATTGGTGAATCAGAAGGTCTGGTACTGGGTCCAGATGCCACGGCTGCACCAAAGGGTGACGATGGAGGAACCAAATTTGTCGAGGCCAATAGGGAGCAATGAGAATCATTTTGGCTCTCAAAACGGTGGCTTTCTGGAGTACTTGTGGAATCAGCGGAAAAGGAGGAAAGGCATAAAGAAGTCCCTGGGGCCAATCCTGGGTTACAGCGTCTCTGGGGGGATGGCCTGGCAGTGGGAAGAGAGAAAAGAAGTCTGGGCATTTGCTGTTTTGGGGAGTAGCAAAAAGATCGCAACATGGGCGGCCCCATTCTAGAAATATCTCCTCCACTATAGATCGTTTGAGAGACCACTCATGAGGCATGAGAATAGCTCTGCTCAATCTGTCCGCTAAAATGTTGGTTTTCCCAGGGATATGCGTTGCTACCGGAAACCGATGAGAGGAGATCGCCCATTGCCAAAGTCTGAGAGCTTCTCGACACAAGGGGTAGGACTTGGTTCCGCCCTGTTTGTTGATATACCATACTACAGACATGTTGTCTGTGTGAACTGCAATTGTTCCCAAGGGAAGAAAGTCGTTGAGGGCTTGCAACGTTAAAAGCACTGCTCTCATCTCTAGGACATTTATGTGCAGGTGGTATTCGAACGGTTGCCACGTCCCATGAACCATCCTGCCCTGATAAAGACCCCCCCACCCGATCAGGGAGGCGTCCGTGGTGACAGTGGCTACCGGGGCCGGGGATACAAAGGGTCTGCCTTGGTGAATCTGGGGGGGAAGTAATCTACCATGAAAGATGATTCCTGCACATCTGTGTCACCAGTATTTTGTGACGCATCGGAAGTTGTTGGTAAGACCACTGAGTGAACAACATCCACTGAAGCAGGCACATGTAGAAGAGGGCCAGGGGAAGAAGGGTAATGGCCGCAGCCATGAGGCCCAACACCTTTAGAACCATTCTGGCTTGTACTTTTTTGCTGGCTAGGATGATCCTCACGTGACTTTGTATATCTAAGATTCTTTGGTCTGTGAGGGTTGCTGACATCCGAACAGTGTTTAAGTTTGCGCCTATGAAAGTAATAGACTGGCAGGGCAATAAGGAGGATTTTTCGTCGAAATTCCCAATTGAGTGCAAAGATTTATTGTGTAATCCCTGGCTTGAAGAAGTTGATGCCTGGTGGTGGTTGACAGGAGCCAGTCGTCGAGATACGGAAACACCTGGAATCCTTGACGTCTCAGGTGAGCCGTGACCACTGCCATACATTTGGTGAACACTCTGGGGGCTGTAGTGAGACCAAAGGGCAGGGCTCTGAATTGGAAATGACTGGATGCCAGCCGAAAGCGGAGAAACCTTCTGGAGCGTCTGTGAATTTTTATGTGATAGTACGCGTCCTGAAGATCTATTGAGCACATCCAGTTGTCCTTCTCTAGGAAGGGCAAAACTGACTGAAGTGTGACCATTCGAAATCTTGTCTTTCTCACAGACTTGTTGAGTCTGCTGAGATCCAATATTGGTCTCCAGTCTCCCGTCTTTTTGGGGACCAAAAAGAATCTCGAGTAGATTCCGGGCTCTGAATGGTCTGCTGTAACTGGCTGAATGGCTCTTTTTTGTAGAAGTTTTAATACTTCTAACTCTGCAACTTCCCTTAGACCGGGTGGTACATCTGGAAGGGAATTTGAGTGAGAGAAGGGACTTTCCTCGAAAGGAATTTTGTAACCCTCGGATATGATCGACTGTACCCATCTGTCTTGAGTGAGGGAAAGCCAGGCTTCTGGGTACAGCGATAGTCTTCCCCCGACTGCCTCCAAGGATGGACAGTCAGGCAACATCTCAGGGATGCTGAAAGGGCTTGTCAGAGAGAGGCTCTCTGCTTCCCTGGTTCTGTGGACCTCCTCTGCCTCTAGAGCGGCGTCTGTTATTATTACACCCTCTGCCTCTAGGGGTAAACTGACCACGTGTATCCAGCGTGACTCCTTGGGATTTGCGGAACCACATCTTTCCACCCTTCTGTCCTTTAGGGTAAGGTCTAGAAGGGGTGGAAAAACGGACCCCTACGGCAGAGAGAGTCTTGTCGTCCTGTTCACACCTGGTCAAAGTATCCTTCACTTGAGGGCCAAACAAAGCTGACCCATCAAAGGGAGAATTTGTGAAGGACGCCTTAAAGGGATCTGCAAAATTACAGAGCCGCATCCAGGCTTGGCGTCTAAGAGCCACCCGTGTACCTGCGGCTCTACTCGCTCCATCTGCTGCATATGATATCAGTCGCATGGAGGAGTTAGCAATAGAATTAAGGATTCCTAGCTGCGAAGCAATTTTTTCTTGAGCCCCTGCAGCTGTGGGATCCTGTACTACTTCACCTAGCTCCTTAAGGATGTCCCTTTGGAGTCTGGTGAAGTGACATAAGTAGTTCAGCGAGTGCATAGAAAAGGTCGCTGAAGAGAACATCCGCTTACCATACCTATCCATGGTCCTAGAATCCTTATTAGGAGGATGGACAGGTACGGAAGGATCTGCAAATTCCTTCTTAGTGGCAGCCGCCACCACCATGGCATCAGCAGGGACACCTTTCGTAAGGAATTGCTTATCCGAAGGGGCAGTAATAAATTTAGACGGCCTCCTAGGAACTGGCTCTACAGAGTCAGGAGCAGCCCAAGCCTTTCGAGCAATAACCTCCATAAGGGGGTCGAAAGGCGGAGACACCCAGGAGGTGGAGGGCCGAGATCCAAACGCCTCTAGGTATACAGACTCATCCTCAGAGGGATTTGAGGAGGGCCAGTTTCCCCTCTGTTTTAGGAGTTCTAGGATGTCTGAAAAGGAGACATCCTCAGAGGGGGATCTTGGGGATCCCTCCAACTCATCTAAGTCGGTATCTGAAGTGATAGACTCAGGGGAGTCTAGGTGTTTCCTCTTACAAATCCTCTTGCGCGGAGGATCTCCTGACTGATCAGGAGAATCCTCTGAAGAGGGGGTTCTTCCCAGTGGGGAAACCTGAGGCGGAGGATCTCTGGGTCCGGGAGCAAGAGAGATAGCAGAGATATCGACAGGCACAGTAGAGGGAGCAGCTAAGGGAATAGACTGCTGGCTGAGCCCAGTGGCCAGCACACTCTTCATCACCTCGAAGGCCCCCCTCCCAGGGAGGTCCGAGAGAACCCGTTCCGAAGAAACCGGAACTCCAGGGCCCACCGAAAGGGAAGGCTCCGAGGCAGATGTCGGAGCAGAGCTCACCAAGGCCGAGGCTCCAAGGGGAAGACTGGGGTCGGACAAGGGTCCGATGCCACTCACCCCCTCGGAGGAGACCAGGGAAGCCCGACCACCGAATCCCTCTAAGGAAGGTCTCGAAGAGGAGATGAGTAGATGCCGAGGGTGCAGAAGGGGGGGGGGGGTATCCGCCCCTCAGCTATAGCAGAAACTATCCCCGAAGACTCCAGCTCCAAACTCTGAGGAAGAGTCGAAGGAGGAACTTCAAGAGGGTGTGGAATAATAGTCGTCTGTTGAGACGGACTACGCAGCATCTGGGCCAGTGCCTGTGATTTCAATAATCTACTGACCACCCTCTCTAAATCATGGTCAGAAAGCCTGGATGACCTAGATGATCAGCTCCGATGGCTCCGTTCCGAGAGGAGAGGTGAGGCCGGAGCCGAGAGTATCGGTTCCAAGGAAGGGGACCTGGACCTCTTCCTCGAAGGAATCATCGGAGCCGAAGAAACCATAGATGCAGTCGGAGCAGAGGACTTTTCGGCACCGACAGAAAGTTTCGATGCATCGGCTCCGGCCGGAGCCGATACAGACATAAAAGTAACGGTGTCGGAGCCGGTCGGCGCCGACGCAGAAGCCTGAGCCACATGGTGGTCGGAGCCAGTCAGAGCCGACACCGATGTGACTGAAACAGTATCGGCACCGATAGCCATCGGTGCCGAAGGTTTTTGCAAACCAGGATCGGCTCCAGCCGGAGCCGATCTCGACTCAGGAGGAGTCAGAACCGAGGCCGCAGGCTTAGACACAGAAGCCTGGGCCTTGGAAGACTTTGAAGTCTTGCTCGGAGCCGACTTAGCCGGAGAGCCCTCCGGTTTAAGAAGACCTCTTAAAATCAATTTATTCCTCCTCTCCTGCAGGACTCTCTGGCTAAAGGAATGACAAATCGCACAGGAGTCCTGCAGGTGGAGAGGTCCCCAGGCAATATAAACAAGAAGTTTAAAAGTGAAAGGGGGCTAAAGACAGTTTAATATGAAACACTTACCAGGAGCTGGTAAAAGGAGGACCTCATCAGCGAAGCGGCAAACGAGATCTGGGTACTTACCGCCTTGCATCATGGGATATGGAGCTGCCTCGAGCTGGTAAAAGTGACTCTCGAGCTTAGCAAAGTGCCGAGTCGGAGCCGAGGATCGGCTCTGAACCCATCAAGCAAGAATGAAGGCGAGATTGACAACTTAACATTTATTAGTTATGTACTTGCCATAACTTGGTATCTTGTCTTCTCATCCTGCTTCATATGTATGGGTCTCAGATCCAAACCTCGGATCCAGTTCGGCTACTTCCCACAGACTTGAACTTCCAGACTCAATTTCCTCCCATACCCATAATTATCACTCCTTGCCCAACCTCCTCAGAATTTGCTGCCCGCAAAACCTAAGAAAAGATAGACAACCAGGAGCTCAACCTAGAACCAGGGTTCCAACAAAGGCTATCTAGACCCCATAGAAGCATATCCAATTTGGAGGGAGATGGCTGGATGGGAAGGCGAAGCAGAATGAGAAGACAACACAGACACCAAGTTATGGTAAATACATAACTAAAATCTGATGATGTCCTCCTCATTCTGCTTCACGCATGGGTGAGAGCCCCCAGCTACATAATTTCCTGGGCGGTCTCGAGGAAGGACATGCCGGAACACTGATGAACCAAAGGATACCCTGCTCCTGACACTATATCCAATTTATAGTGGGACACAAAGGTATGAGAGTTAGACAAAGTGGCTGTAGCACAAATGTCATCAATGGGAATCCTTGAAGAAAAAGCAGCAGACAGCAACGGATCTGGTTGAGTGAGCTTTTGGAGGACCTGGCAACTGCCAACCATTCTTTTCATAAACAAAGGCAATACAGTTAGCAATCCACTTTGCTACTGTCACTTTGTAAACAGCTTGACCCTTACGATTAGGGGAAAAAAACAAAACTGTTCCAACTTCCTCAACTGCTTTGTGCTATGGAGGTAGAACGGAAGCTGCCTGTGGACATAGAAGGAATGCAGAAGTTATTTCCCTTTGTTAGAATAATTAGGAAAGAGCACCAGTAACTGAATACATTTGGTTGATATTGGAAGATGTAGCCACCTTCAACATGAAAAAAGGATTAGTATGGAGCGACACCCTAGCCTTGTGGAAAATGGTGTAAGGATGCTTGGAAGAGCGTACCTGCAACTGAGGATTCCTTTTAGCTGATTTAATGGTAACAAGAAAAGTGGAATTCCAAGACAACTTCAAGTCACAATCCTTAACCGGCTAAAAGGGACTCAGAGTTAAGGCTTGCATATCCAGAGTGAGATCTCATTGAGGAGTAGGATATTTAATAGGAGCCCTCAAAAGAAAAACACCTTGCAAGAAAGCTTTACATAACCTAACAGAAGCAATAAATCCTGAAGGCAATACTGAATGAACGTTGCAAATAAATACAGATGCGACAGACCATCCAAAAGCCAAAATAGGAATACCAAACCACGACAAGAAAACTACTTGCTGCTTGAAACCACTCATTTGAGTCAAAATGAGAAGTTATGTACCTACCATAACGTTCCATGTTAGTTGTCTTCTCTCGCCTTCTTTCTTGCTTGATGGGTTCGGAGCCGATCCTCGGCTCCGACTCGGCACTTTGCTAAGCTCGAGAGTCACTTTTACCAGCTCGAGGCAGCCCCATATCCCATGATGCAAGGCGGTAAGTACCCAGATCTCGTTTGTTGTATATTAGGCAATAACACCCTGCATAAAAACTTCCCAGAAGGAAGAAAGAAGGCAGAAAAACACCTGAAGGATGGGTAAGGAAGACCAGAACTGTATGGTCTTAAAAAAGCATACTTCCATGTAGGGAGAAAAAAGGTCTGTCCAGGCCAGGGGGAAGGAGGGAGGGTCGCAAGAAAGAAGGCGAGAGAAGACCACTAACATGGAACGTTATGGCAGGTACTTAACTTCTCAATGTTAAGTTGTCAATCTCGCCTTCATTCTTGCTTGATGGGACCGTGTCCCTAGCACCTCTATCCTGGGTGGCTCAATGGAACAGACTCTTGAGAACTGTAGAGTCAAAACTGGCTCTGTCCCTGGAGGCCAAATCCAATTTGTAATGAGAAACAAAGGTATGAGGAGTGGCCCAAGTGGCTGCTGCACAAATAGTGTCTAATGGAAGTCTAGCCTGAAAGGCTGTGGAAGTGGCTAAGCTTCTGGTTGAATGCGCTTTAGGTTTCGAGCACAGCTGTTTTCCCCTGAGCTGATAGATTTCAGAGATGACAGAAGAAAGCCATCTAGATGAGGTCACTTTGGAGACAGAAAGGCCTTTTTTGTTATCAGCATAAGAAATAAAGAGCTGATCGGATTTCCTGAATTGTTTTGTTCTGTCCAAATAATATCTGAGTTGGCGGTGAACATCAAGATGATGTCATTTTTGTTCCGATCTGTTTGAGTAATTTGGGAAAAATACAGGAAGGTCAATAGACTGGTTCAAATTATTCTTTGAGGCGACCTTAGGCAAAAAGGTTGAATTAGTTCTCAAGGATACCCTGTCTTTGTGGAAGACCAAATAAGGGGGACGAACAGAGAGAGCATGAAGTTCAGACACTCTCCTAGTCGAGGTAATAGCAACCAGGAAGAGTGTTTTCCATGAAAGAAATTTCAGGGAACATGAAACAGCTGGCTCGAAGGGAGGAAGAATCAAGGATGTCAGCACTAAATTTAGGTCCCATTGAGGAGGAGGACTCCAGACTGGAGGTTTCAGGAGAAAGATTCCTTTTAAAAAGGCTCTACAAAGCCTGTGGGACATAATGTTGTGATCTGCAAACCCGACATGAAAGTTCGAGATAGCAGCCAACTGAACTTTGACCGTGGAAGACGAAGAGCCCGCGTGAAAGACTTCTGCTAAGAAATCCAAAACTGCTTGAACAGGAGCAGTAAAAGGATCTATATTTTTAGCTTTTGCCCAACAAGAAAAGCGTTTCCATTTGCTGGTATAAATCCTTCTAGTAGAGGATTTTAGTGAAGCCACTATGATATCCCTAACAGGATTAGAGATCATAGGAAGCCTGGCTAAGGAAGGAAGTGGAGCAACCATGCTGTGAGGTTGAGAGAAGGGATAGACCGGTGCAGCTGACCCGATTGGTGAATCAGAAGGTCTGGTACTGGGTCCAGATGCCACGGCTGCACCAAAAGGTGAAGATGGAGGAACGGAAACCAAATTTGTCGAGGCCAATATGGAGCAATGAGAATCATTTTGGCTCTCAAAACGGTGGCTTTCTGGAGAACTTGTGGAATCAGCGGAAAGGGAGGAAAGGCATAAAGAAGTCCCTGGGGCCAATCCTGGGTTACAGCGTCTCTGGGGGGATGGCCTGGCAGTGGGAAGAGAGGAAAAAAGTCTGGGCATTTGCTGTTTTGGGGAGTAGCAAAAAGATCGCAATATGGGCAGCCCCATTCTAGAAAAATCTCCTCCACTATAGATTGTTTGAGAGACCACTCGTGAGGCATGAGAATAGCTCTGCTCAATCTGTCCGCTAGAATGTTGGTTTTCCCAGGGATATGCGTTGCTACCAGAAACCGATGAGAGGAGATCGCCCATTGCCAAAGTCTGAGAGCTTATCGACACAAGGGGGAGGACTTGGTTCCGCCCTGTTTGTTGATATACCATACTACAGACATGTTGTCTGTGTGAACTGCAATTGTTCCCAAGGGAAGAAAGTCGTTGAGGGCTTGCAACGTTAAAAGCACTGCTCTCATCTCTAGGACATTTATGTGCAGGTGGTATTCGAACGGTTGCCACGTCCCATGAACCATCCTGCCCTGATAATGACCCCCCCCCACCCAATCAGGGAGGCGTCCGTAGTGACAGTGGCTACCGGGGCCGGGGATACAAAGGGTCTGCCTTGGTGAATCTGGGGAGAAGTAATCCACCATGAAAGATGATTCTTGCAAATTTGTGTCACCAGTATTTGGTGACGCATTGGAAGTTGTTGGTAAGACCACTGAGTGAACAACATCCATTGAAGCAGACGCATGTAGAAGCGGGCCAGGGGAAGAAGGGTAATGGCCGCAGCCATGAGGCCCAACACCTTCAGAACCATTCTGGCTTGTACCTTTTTGCTGGCAAGGATGATCCTCACGTGACTTTGTATATCTGAAATTCTTTGGTCTGTGAGGGTTGCTGACATCCGAACAGTGTTTAAGTTTGCGCCTATGAAGGTAATAGACTGGCAGGGCAATAAGGAGGATTTTTTGTAGTTGATCGAAATCCCTAATTGAGTGCAGAGATTTAGTGTGTAATCCCTGGCTTGAAGAAGTTGATGCCTGGTGGTGGCTGAAAGGAGCCAGTCATCGAGATACAGAAACACCTGGAATCCTTGACGTCTCAGGTGAGCCGTGACCACTGCCATACATTTGGTGAACACTCTGGGGGCTGTAGTGAGACCAAAGGGCAGGGCTCTGAATTGAAAATGACTGGACCCCAGCCGAAAGCGGAGAAATCTTCTGGAGAGTCTGTGAATTTTTATGTGATAGTACGCGTCCTGAAGATCTATTGAGCACATCCAGTTGTCCTTCTTTAGGAAGGGCAAAATTGACTGAAGTGTGACCATTCGAAATCTTGTCTTTCTCACAGACTTGAGTCTGCTGAGATCCAATATTGGTCTCCAGTCTCCCGTCTTTTTGGGGACCAAAAAGAATCTTGAGTAGATTCCGGGCTCTGAATGGTCTGTTGTAACTGGCTGAATGGCTCTTTTTTGTAGAAGCTTTAATACTTCGAACTCTGCAACTTCCCTTAGACCGGGTGGTACATCTGGAAGGGAATTTGTGTGAGAGAAGGGACTTTCCTCGAAAGGAATTTTGTAACCCTCTGATATAATCGACTGTACCCATCTGTCTTGAGAGAGGGAACGCCAGGCTTCTGGGTAGAGCGATAGTCTTCCCCCGACTGCCTCCAAGGATGGACAGTCGGGCAACATCTCAGGGATGCTGGAAGGGCTTGTCAGAGAGAGGCTCTCTGCTTCCCTGGTTCTGTGGACCCCCTCTGCCTCTAGAGCGGCGTCTGTTATTGTTACCCCCCTCTGCCTCTAGGGGTAAACTGACCACGTGTATCCGGCGTGACTCCTTGGGATTTGCGGAACCACATCTTTCCACCCTTCTGTCCTTTGGGGTAAGGTCTAGAAGGGGTGGAAAAACGGACCCCTACGGCAGAAAGAGTCTTGCCGTCCTGTTCACACCTGGTCAATGTATCCTTCACTTGAGGGCCAAACAAAGCTGACCCATCAAAGGGAGAGTTTGTGAAGGACGCCTTAAAGGGATCTGCAAAATTACAGAGCCACATCCAGGATTGACGTCTAAGAGCCACCCATGTACCTGCGGCTCTACACGCTCCATCTGCTGCATATGATATCAGTCGCATGGAGGAGTTAGCAATAGAATTAAGGATTCCTAGCTGAGAAGCAATTTTCTCTTGAGCCCCTGCAGCCGTAGGATCCTGTACTACTTCACCTAGTTCCTTAAGGATGTCCCTTTGGAGTCTGGTGAAGTGACATAAGTAGTTCAGCGAGCGCATAGCAAAGGTCGCTGAAGAGAACATCCGCTTGCCATACCTATCCATGGTGCTAGAATCCTTATTAGGAGGATGGACTGGTACGGAAGGATCTGCAAGTTCCTTCTTAGTGGCAGCCGCCACCACCATGGCATCAACAGGGACACCTTTCGTAAGGAATAGCTTTTCCGAAGGGGCTGTAATAAATTTAGACGGCCTCCTAGGAACTGGCTCTACAGAGTCAGGAGCAGCCCAAGTAAGGGGGTCGAAAGGCGGAGACACCCAGGAGGTGGAGGGCCGAGATCCAAACGCCTCTAGGTATACCGACTCATCCTCAGAGGGATTTGTGGAGGGCCAGTTTCCCCTCTGTTTTAGGAGTTCTAGGATGTCTGAAAAGGAGACATCCTCAGAGGGGGATCTTGGGGATCCCTCCGACGCATCTAAGTCGGTATCTGAAGTGATAGACTCAGGGGAGTCTAGGTGTTTCCTCTTACAAGTCCTCTTGCGCGGAGGATCTCCCGACTGATCAGGAGAATCCTCGGAAGAGGGGGTTATTCCCAGTGGGGAAACCTGAGGCGGTGGATCTCTGGGTCCGGGAGCAAGAGAGATGGAAGAGATATCGACAGGCACTGTAGAGGGAGGAGCTAAGGGAATGGACTGCTGGCTGAGCCCAGTGGCCAGCACACTCTTCATCACCTCGAAGGCCCCCCTCCCAGGGAGATCCGAGAGAACCCGTTCCAAAGAAACCGGGACTCCAGGGCCCACCGAAAGGGAAGGCTCCGAGGCAGATGTCGGAGCCGAGCTCACCAAGGCCGAGGCTCCAAGGAGAAGAGTGGGGTCGGACAAGGGTCCGATGCCACTCACCCCCTCGGAGACCAGGGAAGCCCGACCACCGAATCCCTCCAAGGAAGGTCTCGAAGAGGAGATAAGAGTAGATGCCGAGGGTGCAGAAGGGGGGGGGGTATCTGCCCCTCAGCCATAGCAGTAACTATCCCCGAAGACTCCAGCTCCAAACTCTGAGGTAGAGTCGAAGGAGGAACTTGAAGAGGGTGTGGACTAATAGTCGTCTGTTGAGACTGACTATGCAGCATCTGGGCCAGTGCCTGTGATTTTAATAATCTACTTACCACCCTCTCTAAATCATGGTCTGAAAGCCTGGACGACCTAGATCAGCTCCGATGGCTCCGCTCCGAAAGGAGAGGTGAGGCCGGAGCCGAAAGAATCGGTTCCAAGGAAGGGGACCTAGACCTCTTCCTCGAAGAAACCATCGGAGCCGAAGAAACCACAGATCCAGACGGAGCCGAGGACTTTTCGGCTCCGAATGAAAGTCTCGATGCATCGGCTCCAGCCGGAGCCGATACAGACATAACAGTAACGGTGTCGGTGCCGGTCGGCGCCGACACCGAAGCCTGAGCCACATGGTGGTCGGAGCCAGCCGGAGCCGACACCAATGTGACCATAGCAGGATTGGCACCGATAGCCATCGGTGCCGAAGATTTTTGCAAGACAGGATCGGCTCCAGCCGGAGCCGATCTCGACTCCGAAGGAGTCTGAGCCGAGGCCACCGGCTTAGATACAGAAGCCTGGGCCTTAGAAGACTTAGAAGTCTTGCTCGGAGCCGATTTGGCCGGAGAGCCCTCCGGTTTAAGGAGACCCCTTAAAATCAACTTATTTCTCCTCTCCTGCAGGACTCTCTGGCTAAACGAATGACAAATTGCACAGGAGTCCTGCAGGTGGAGAGGTCCCAGGCAATATAAGCAAGTGTGACCGTCTGTCAGAGACATCTTCTGACAGCACGAGTCACACTTCTTAAAGCCTGAGACCCTTTCTTTGGACATGGTTGTACACAAACAGTACACACAACACAGTCCCACTCAGACAACTAAAGTTATCTATTATTCAATAACTAACCTCTCACACACACACCCTAACAGGGGGGGGATGGGAGGGAATGAAGGCCTGACTAAAGAAGGGGAGGAAAAACAATTTTAGTCAGAAAAGGGCTTAAAATTAAGTAAAAATGAAGGTATACTAAGGAAAAGTGAAAATTGTTAAATTTTAGGGGCAAAAAGTAGTTCAAAACTAACACTTACCAGGAGCTGGCAAAAGGAGGACCTCATCAGCGAAGCGGCAAACGAGATCTGGGTACTTACCGCCTTGCATCATGGGATATGGGGCTGCCTCGAGCTGGTAAAAGTGACTCTCGAGCTTAGCAAAGTGCCGAGTCGGAGCAGAGGATCGGCTCCGAACCCATCAAGCAAGAATGAAGGCGAGATTGACAACTTATCACAAGGTTTAGCGCTTTCATTCCTCTGGTAGGCACTTCATCAGATGAAGTTCCTACCAGAGGAATGAAAAAGCTAATATTATACGGGTTACATGCATTGGTAACATACCTAAATACAATTGTAGCTTCTTTTTAGAAGACCTGTTTGCTCTTACTACTATGGAATCGTCTGGATATCTTTCCACAATGCTCTAGTTTCTGCCTACAAATCCTATTTTATGACTTTCTCTCTCTGTACACAAGACACTGTAGTCACTTGCAATTTCAATGATAAATGTTACTTTGGGCTTCTTTACATGGACCATTGTATCCAGTTTTCTAGCATCTATCTTTTGAACTGTTGGTAATGGGCAACCCCCCCCCCCCCATGTGATGCAGACTTCATTTTCTGAGATGCTTTGTGGTTCATGCTTCCACTGTTTTTCAGCCACTTCAATACCATAATGATGTTTGTACAATCTCCAGTGCAACAGTCTTGCAACATTATTATACCTTTCAGTACACATTTCTCCTGCAATTAGTGTGTTATAACCAGCAACAAGGTATGCAACTGTTTCCACTTGTTTTACAAACCCTACATTTGTCTTTCTCCAGCATGTTCAACGAACTTTGTAAAACAATGTGTAAGTAAGCACACTACTTTGGGCTGCCAATATTAACCTTTCATCTTCTGGTTTGAGTTTGCCTCTCCTTAACCATTTCTGCATTCAATCCAGATCTACATGAGGTTCTTCCAGAAGTTTTCTATACTTGCAGCTATATTTATGCATTTTCCACATTTCTTGCCTTCTCATCTGGTCCTTCACCTTATATTTTTTCTTTTGTTTTTTGGCACAGTCATTTGCCTGATTTTTATCTACTTCTGGTTTGATTTCCATTCCTGCTTGATGCAGCTTCAACTAAACTAAGCAGACAAAGTCATCTTAGATTTATTTTCCTCACATTTCAAACTTTTCACTGTTTGTGACTTGCGAGGTCAGCAGGTGTGTGCAGTCCCATAATTGCAGATCTATACACGTAATCAATTTCAAGGAGGCCCAGCCCTCCTTTGGAACGGGGAATATATAATCTTCGTATGCACTGATTTTTATAAATCATTTGGTGAGCATGATGTATCCTCCTTTTCTTGTCTAATCTATACAGCACGTTTTGGGGCCAATCACTCCAAAACTAAATTAGGACAGGAAGTGCAAATTAGTTTATAGCTTGAATTTTGCTGATTGATGTTAACGCTGTTTCCAGGATTAATTTAAGTCTTCTAAAGTATTGCTTACTAAGTTTTATTCGCATTTGTTCATGTTTTACTGTTGACTCATCAATTCTCAAAAATGTATACACTTCCTCTTGCTCAAGTTCTTTTATACCACATTCTTGTCCAAAACAGAGGTTTTCTTGGTGCTGCAGTTTTTCCTGCTTCAAAGGTTGCTTCTGCACATTTATCAAGACCAAATTACATTTTTGTACCATCTGAAAAGTTTTGACAACTTGCAGTTGTGTTTTCAGTTCCTCACCTGATGAGTTATACAGTTTTAAATCACAAAGAGAAGATAAGTCTTTACACTTCGCGGTTATCTAGGAGCGAAATTATAGCCATGGCCTACGCTGTTAAGGGCAAGACAGAATAGCAGCAGTGACAAGTCACTCTGGAATATCCTCCTTTGAAATTTTATCACTGGGATAATAATTTGCCCTTTATCAAAGTGGTCTGCCACTGTTTCATGGTCACTGTAATATAGTCTATCAGTGTAGGGTGTATCTTGTACATTAAGCACCCTTTTATCCATGAATGTGGAATACTATGAAATGCTTTTTTAAAGTCAATGCATGCCATACTTAAATTCTTCCCCTTTTTGCAGTTCTCCAATATGACTAACAAATGATTCGTTGTTCCATATGACTTTCTTTTATTGTCCTTTTGTTCAAGTGTCATAACTGAGATTTCTTCTAAACTACTATAAACTCTGTATCAATTCCAGTCTATAGTTTAAAAGTCATCGGAAGGCAAGTTATGGGTCTATAATTATTTGGGTAGCTTGCAGGTTCACTCAAGTAGGAGCATTGTTTTTCCTGTTAGCCAGGTTGGTGTTTGTTTGGGGTGTGCATATAAATAGTTCTTACTCATGGCTAAATCTTCGTAGAAAGATGTTAATACTTTTAACCAGAAGTTAGGTACTGCATTTGGGCCTGGGGTTTCCAATTAGAGGCTTTTCTTGGCTTTGTTTCAATCTCTCTGGCTGTTACTTCATCCCATTTCATTATCCTGTACCTTTAAACTTCTTTTTCTTTCTTTTACTTCTATCCATTTAGCATCTTTATGTTCCACAGGATCTTAATAAATACGTCTCCAAAATATATTTCTTTTTTTGGTGGTCTTTCAATTCCTTTTACCTTGTTTCCCAATTCTCACTTTTTGGGTCATCAATAAATTGCTTATTTTGTACTTTTTCTTTATATTTATCTGTGTATCTGAAGTTTTTCACCTGTGATGAGACTTTTAGTTTATTTGCAATAGTGCATGATAGATCCTGATCTGCTCCAATACCGTGCAATGCTTTTATCACTTCTATCTTTCTAAGTATTTTTGTTGGTCTGTTCTATACAACATTTCTTGTCTTAATTGCTTTATAATTTTCTCTGTTCGATACGTCCATGATGGTATTCAATTTCTCCGCTTCCTTTCCCTCACTACCCTGTTTTCTTCTGGTAGAACTATCAGTTATTATTTAGCTACACAATAATATATCCTGTTTACTTCTGTTATACTGCATGGATCTCTATGGACAGTTGTAATTACTGTGTTCAATTGTTTTATCAAACTTCTGACTTTTTGGGTTTTATTGACCTTCTGCAGTCCATTTCACTGATCTTAATATGTCTCTCTCAAGCAACTCTTCTCAGCTCATTTTCTTCTAAACTGAGGGCACACTGTTTTCTAATTCTTGGGGGCATTCTGTAGAAAGTTCTGTAGCATCTTCCTATGGCACATTCTCTTCAATTTCATCCTGTGCCATCCGTTGCTCTGTCATATGGGAACTCACTGGCCTATCCCTCCTCAACACTGACTGGGTCAGAGTTTCCACAGCTTCCTGTTCCTTCCCTTGCTGTCCAGCTTCAAGTGAATGTTTAATACTGGTTTCCTGTGGAAGACTCCAAATTATCTTCATATGGCACCTGACCAACCGCTTCCCGTTGCACTGGTTTCCCCTAAATTTGGATGTCTATTGCTCTATCATGTTGTGGTGCTTTCTGAATTAGATTTTCTAAACCAAATCCTTAACTTTGCAAGTACTCCATAACCCCAGTTTCTATTTCTGTAACTTCTCCATTACTAATCTCCTTTTCTATTTCTCTTTGCCTTACTTTTTGTATTGTAAAGTTATCCATATCCGGAGTCCTTTGCCTGTATTTCTCTTCAAATATCTTTGGTGCTGCTCTTTTTGTAATGATTAGTGTACTGATTGATCATCTGCACCCATGTATCTTTTGTAATGTCTAGCCAGGCTCTCTGGTGCAGGGATAAAGGACCCCTGACTGCCTCCAGAGGTGGGAAATCGGGCCTCCTTTCAAGAGCACTGGTAAGATCTGACAGAGAAAGATTCACTAGATCCTTAATTCTGCAGATCTCTTCTGCCATGTTGGTGGCATCTTCCATTAGATTTCCCCCCTTTGCCTCTGAGGGAACCATCTCCACGTTGATCATGGAAAGGGCCCTGGGATTTTCTGAACCACATTTTTTGACCACCTCTGATTCTTACAGAAGGTTCTTTGAGGAGTCAAAAAAAACATATGCCCACTGCAGACAGGGTCTTACCATCCTGCTCATACCTGGAGAGCGTGTATTTAACCTTGGGGCCAAACAAAGAACTTTCAAAGGGAGCATTGACAGAGGACGACTTAGAGTTCGCAAAATCACACAGGTGCATCAAGACATGTCTCCCAATGGAAATGCCTGAACCCATTGCCCCTGAAGTACCTTCAGCTGCAAGTGAAATGAGCCTCGTGGACAAGTTTGAGACGGACCATAGGGTAGCCAACTGTGAGGCAATACAACTGTCTGCCTCAGAAGTTCATAGGTTCATACTAGGCTATCTGCCCAAGGGCATTTATAAGCCTAGCCCAGAGTTTTGTGGCTTTCGCCACCCCTTTAGTTTGAAGGATACTATGCCCATTATTTTGCTGTGCCTCTGTCAAGCAGTGACACTGAGGTAATCCCTGGGGTATATCTGCGATCTCCCACCCATTGGTCAAGATTTCTCTTGAACAAGGCCAGCGAGGAGTCTCCTGTAAAAAGGGAGAGCTGAGTCTAGGAGACACCAGCTCCAGAGAAAAATGGGGATTCTGGACCCAAGGAGTTTTAAAAACTGTCAGATCAGATACTTTTTAACTTTAGGAGGTGGCTCCAAGATTGAAGCGGATCTTGAAGATTGTTCAGGAGACTGCATTCTATGCTCCCTGGGCATCAAAGATTTCTGCTTTTAAGATGGGTGTTGAGCCCCTGAAGTGGAAGCTGTGGAAGAAGCAGCAGGCAATAGGCCCTTCAGGACCAACTTACCACATCTGTCACTGATAGCCCTTGAATTACATTCAGAACAGATTTCACAAAGTACTTCTAAATGGGAAGGGCCTAAACAACAACTGCACTCCCTGTGGGCATCATAACTGGGTATCTTATGCCCACAGGAAGTGCATTTTTTAAACCAGATAGGCTTCTCAGCCATATCAACAATAGACCAGATACTAATACCTATTTTTTTAAACAGGTAAAAAGAAAACTTACCAACGATGGCAACAAAGATTACCTTAGAAAGTAAGGTAAAGAAAGGTCAATACAACCTTATGGCAAAAGAAATATCTTTAAAAGACAAGAGAAAATAGAAAAACTACCAGAAGAGTAAAGAGAGGCAGGATTATCTAAAACTTGATGTACTCATTTGAGAGAGAAAATTCTGTTTCACTCTGAAAACCTATCAAAGGCAAACCCAGAGCTCGTGAAAGCACAATCCTGAATGAATCACTAGAGCAGCAAAAGAGATCTGAGGTAATGTAGCGGTACGGGGCATTATGGGTAAAGGGAAGAGCTCAAGAGCTGGATCCAATAATTTAAAAGAAAATGCCAGAGTCAGATCTGAGACATTCATTGAGGAATGAATGAAAATAACATCAGATCTAAATTTCTATCCAAATGACAATTTAAAATCTCATTTAACATCAGCGAAGTTCTGAGAATAAAGCCATGCAAACCTAAATCTCACTTAACATCTGCGAGGTTCTGAGAATAAAGCCATGCAAACCTCCCCAAAACAGTAGCAGTGGCCATAGCCCTTGAAGTATTGTGTCATATACACAGTGTAAAACCAGTAGGGATTTGACTTTAAACATTTAGAGATTTTTCCTCACAAGAAAAAACATCTCATTCTTACACAATTACTCCAGACAAGTCTTAACATGTGTGCCTGACAATTCAAAATTCTGAAAAATCAAGGTTTCAGCAGCATACACTTTTTTCCTCCATCCTTGCCAATAATCTTATCATTCTTAGTTTTAATTCCAAATGTAATCTTTCTAATAAGTGTTTAGCAGTAGAAAAATTCACTGGATCAGGCTTGGGAAGAGGTATAAAAGCTTAAAAGTTTGAGGTACTTGATACATCTTTGTCTTTTATGGGCAAATGGCTGGCTGTCAGAAAAAAGTACAGTTTTGTACCTACCATAAATGTAGATGTTCGAGGATCCACATTGCTGCAGTCCTAACCATTGGGTAGTCCGCTGTCCCAGTCGGCCCGAATACCAAAGTATATGGCTGACGTCGGTCAAGGCGCATTAGACTGACGTCAGGACGTCAGGGTACTAATGCGCATGACCGACGTCATATCCTCAGTCTTTTCTTGCCCCAGATGTCAGAAGACCCTAAAAAGACAAGGCCAAAACCAAAAACAGCAAACACTCCTGTACCAAAAATATGTACAATATATACAAAACTAGAAGAGTATAACCTCACCCACACAACCACCCCTAAACACAGAGGGGAAGGAGGGAGGGTAAATTGGACTGCAGCAATGTGGATCCTCGAACATCTACATTTATGGTAGGTACAAAACTGTACTATGTTCTTCATTCCACATTGCTGCAGTCCTAACCATTGGGTAGAATCCCAAAGCAGAGGTAAGGGAGGCTGGCAAATCATAAAGAAGCAGGAGCTGTCAACATGCCTTGCAAAATAGCTGTGGCAAAACCAGCCCTAGATTTAGAGTAGAGAGGAAGGTGGTAATGCTTAGAGAAAGTATGCACTGAACTCCAAGTAGCTGCCTCCAAAATATCCTTAGTTGCCACCCCCCTTAGAAATGCTGTGGAAGTGGCAGTAGCCCTAGTGGAATGAGGCCTAATCCCAGCTGGAATCTCCTTGCCATGATGGGAATAACAAAATGCAATGCAAAACCCAATCCACTTAGAAATAGTTTGTTTTGACACAGGCTTGCCCTGAGAACTCAAAGCAAAAGAAACAAACAACTGCTGAGACTGCCTAAAATCCTTAGTCCTGCTTAAATAATAACGCAACTGCCTGTGTACATCTAAAGTGTGCAAAATCTTTTCCCCCTTATTTTGGGGATCTGCATAGAAAGTAGGCAAATGAATAGTTTGGTTTAAAGCCACACTAGAAACCACCTTAGGCATAAAAGAAGGATTAGTACGTAATGATACCCTATCCTTATGGAAAATCAAAAAAGGCTCTACCGCCATAAGGGCCTGCAATTCAGAAACCCTTCTTGCAGAAGTAATGGCCAACAAAAAGCAGTCTTCCATGACAAGTATTTCAATTCAGCAGTAGCCGCAGGCTCAAAAGGTTGTAGAGTAAGTTTCTCCAACACAAAATTGAGATCCCAAGCAGGAGTAGGAGCTCTACGTGGGGGTCTTATATTCTTTGCCCTCTAAGAAATTGCTTGAACAAAGGATGAAAACAATGGTGGGTCACAATCATAGTGAGCTGAAATTGCTGCAGCATGAATCTTAATGGAAGAGAAAGACAAACCTTTGTCCAATAACTCAGTAAGATATTGAAGAGCCACACTCAAATTAGGCTCAGAAATCTCCAAATTCTTTGCTGCACTCCAAAATAAAAATCTCTTCCATTTTTCTGCGTACACTTTCCTTGTACTAGGTCTTCTGGCTTCCATAATCACATTTAAAACTTGTTGAGGAAGTTGAGACCTGCTGTGTTTCAAAACAGAATATGCCAGGCTGTCAGATGAAGAGAGTGAAGCTTGACATGGAGCAGGTGACCGTCCCTCTGAGACAACAGGTGTGGAATCAAAGGTAAAGGCCATGGAGGCTTCCTTACCAGACTCCTCAGTAATGGGTACCAGTGTTGCCGAGGCCAATCTGGAGCTATTAAAATCATCCTTGGCTTGTCTTGTCTGACCTTTAGGAGCACCTTTGGGAGAAGGGGCAGAGGTGGAAAGGCATACACATGAAGATTTTTCCAACTGAAAGAAAGAGCATCCACTTTCCAAGCCGTATGATGAAACCTCTGTGTGCAAAACTTTGGCAGCTGGTAGTTTAGTGGAGAAGCGAACAGATCTATGTCTGGAGTTCCCCATGACACTGTCAATTTCTGAAATACATGAAGATCCAGTTTCCACTCGTGGGGATCCATGATTTGTCTGCTTAACACATCTGCTAAGGAGTTCTGTGCTCCCGGCAGAAACCTTGCCTGAAGAGTTAGTTGCAAGCTGAGCGCAGTCTCCCATAAAATCATTGCTTGCCTGCACAACGGGTAAGAATGTGTTCCCCCTTGTTTGTTGATGTACCACATGACAGTTGTGTTGTCTGTTAGAATCAACACCTGCCCTGGAAGAAGTAACTCCTTGAAAGCCATTAATGCAAACTGGACTGCTAACATCTCCTTCATGTTGATATGTAGATGCTGTAGTCTGGCAGGCCACTTGTCTTGTATCCACTTTCCATTTAGATGAGCTCCCCAAGCAATGTCTGAGGCATCTGTCGTTAGAATCTGACTTGCCTCTGGCCGGGTCACAGAGAGTCCCTTGTTTAGGTGACATTCCTGAGCCCACCACAAAAATTCCTGCTGAATGCAAGGTATTATTTGAATGACAGTGTCCAAATCCTGGCAGTGCTGTGTCCATACATTTTTGAGATACCATTGCAGCTTCCTCATATGCAGTTTGGCATTGGGAAGCACCAGAATACAAGATGCCATGAACCCTAAGGCTTGAAGGACTGTCCTTGCAGTCAGCCCGGACTGAAGAGATAGTTGATGGAAGTAAATGGAAAGATTCTTTTGTTTGTCCGGGGTTAAAAAGGCCATCTGGGCTGCTGTATTCAGTCTCACACCCAGAAAGCACATGTCTTGAGAGGGTACTAGACTGGACTTTATTTCGTTCACAGAATACCCTAGGCATCTTAGCACTGCTATCACATATTCCAAATGCTGTAACAGGTCTTCCTTTTCTTGAGCCAGAATCAGGCAGTCGTCCAAGTAAGGATAGATTTGAATTCCTTTTAGCCGGAAGTAAGCTATTACTGGAGCCAGAACCTTTGTGAATACTCTGGGCACAGTAGATAAGCCAAAGGGCAATGCAGAGAACTGATAATGGGAATTTCCAGCTCGAAAACGCAGATACTTCCTGCAACTTAGTCTGATAGGCACATGAAGGTAAGCTTCCTTGAGATCTAAAGTTACCATCCAGTGATCTTTGCCCAGCAGAGGTAAAAGCTGTTGTAACGTCAACATTTTGAACTTGGGAATGTCCAGATAAGTGTTGAGGATAGATAAATCCAAAATTGGTCTCCACGTGTTCCCCTTCTTTGGTACTAGGAACAGGCGAGAATAAAATCCTAGGCCCCTTTCTGGCACAGGAACTGGCTGAATGGCCCCTATTTGGAGTAACAGAGAAATTTGCTTGTGAGCCTCTTTTCTTTGTAGAGGAGGAATGTCTGGCATGCCTTTGAAAGGAGGCAAGGTATGGAAATAAAACCTGTAACCGTGGTGAATGATATCCAAAACCCATCTGTCTTGGGTAATTAAATCCCAATTTTCTTTGAAAAGAGCCAGCCTTCCTCCCAAAGGTGCTGCCAGACGAGAATGTACTGGCAGCTGAAAAGGAAGGTCATTGGGTCTGTTTACGAAAGGACTGACCCCTGCCCTCACCAGAAGTCTGAGCAGGGGAACTCCCTGTTCTAGGCCTAAAAGAACCTTGAGCTCTGCCCCTACCACGTCTAGACCTACCCCTAGACTGGGAATCATAAGCAGGATATGTCCATCCCTTAGTAGGCCAATTTCTACTAAACTTCGGAGGCTGCACCTGCAAAAAATCTTTAACAGTCTGCATAGACTTAGCCTTGTCCTCCATTTTCTTTAAAACTGCTTCCACAGGCGAACCAAACAACACATCAGACTGTAAAGGAGCATCCAAAATCCTTGTCTTAACATGCTCAGCTAAATTCTGATCCCTCAACCAGGCGTGCCCGAAGAACAGAACCAGTGGCAGCCACCCTCGAGGAGGCCTGCACAGCATCAAAACCACATTGCAAGGAATGCTTACCCACCTGTTCAGACACATGAACTAAATCCTGCAACTCTTTACACTCAATACCTTCTGCCAGAGCATCCACCTTAGACTTCAATTGTGAAAGGAGATAATTTTGATATTTTAACATGTGAAACTGACAATTCAACGCCCTCATGGCTAAAGTGGAAGAAGTATACACTTTCTTTCCCCATCTATCCAAAGCCCTTGCCTCTTTATCAGGAGGAACAGGATTTTTAACAACAGAAGCCTTTACACCTTTAGGCCCCTGAGAGACAGTTTCCGGTCTGCCCTAGGACTCTTAAAAAGATACTTATGAGCTTCAGGCACCCTATAGTACCTATCCGGCTTAACTGGGGCAGGAGGCAAAGAATCAGGATTCAGGGAAGCCTCTGCAAAAACATCTTCCACCACATTCAGAACAGGAGGTATAGCTAAAGGCCTATGCTGGGGTAAAAACAAGAATTCCCTAAGCCTCTTCCTGGAATCAGAGAAATCTTGACCTTCCCATTTAAAATGCTCCCTCATGGAATGCAGAGTCTCTGAAAATGAAAAATCCTCAGGAGGAGAAGCTGAAGGAGTAGAATCATCCACATCAGAATCTGAATAAGGAGGATACTCCTGCAAGTCTTCAGCCGAAGACTCAGAAGCCTCCGAACACTGCTCAAAACTCTCAAACTCAGGTTCCACCCTAGGCCTCTTATCAGGAGGGGGCATAGAACCTCTAATCATAGTTATCAAATCCTCTGCCATTTTAAGCATATATTTCTTAGGCAAAGACCCTGAAGAACTAGGAGAAACCCCCACTGAAGTTAAACCTGGCCTGCCTCTCAAAGAAGCCTTGGAAACAGAAGGGGAGGCACTAACCACCTTAGGAAGAGAGGGAAGAACAGCCACCTGAGAAGCCCCTTCAGCCTGGCCTACCTCCTGAGAGGCCACATCCTGTAACAGTAAAGTCTCTCCCTGAGACTCCAAAGAAACTCCTGGCAGAACCTCCGGCTCCACTGAGCCTTCTAAAGAACCAACGTCCGGGACTGTCGGTTCTTCCACTCTAGGCTTTGCTGCTTTGTCCTTGCGCTTTTTGGACGAAGCGGGCGGAGCATCCGACGGCATTTTATAATTACAACGCTTCCCAAAACTAACCTGGCACAGTCTAACCTTCTCTTAATAGTGCGTTTGTTAAATCTAGCACAAGAGCGGCATCCAACAACGTCGTGCTCAGGCCCTAAACAAGGTATACACAAAGTATGGTAATCCCTATGAGGTATCTGTTTCCCACAAGAAATACAGTTATTCACTTTTTCTGACATCCGGTTAAATACTGAGGCAAGAAAAAACAAAATATTCCCCAACGGGGTACTTAGCCAACTTTGATTCGGTCTGAAACTCTGACTTCAGAAAATTTCAGAACGCCAACCTGCACTCGCAAAACTGCTTCTGCATCGGACCATGCGGCAAAAAAGACTGAGGATATGACGTCGGTCATGCGCATTAGTACCCTGACGTCCTGACGTCAGTCTAATGCGCCTTGACCGACGTCAGCCATATACTTTGGTATTCGGGCCGACTGGGACAGCGGACTACCCAATGGTTAGGACTGCAGCAATGTGGAATGAAGAACATCTGCAGGCAGTAGCAAACATATCATTCTTAAGATGACATCACTGGAGGAATGAGTGCAGTTTCTGGAAATTCCTTCTGCTACAGCTTACAGTATTTTCTGTGGGACTGAGAAACCTCAGTGTTCTCCTACGAAAAATACAGTATGTTCTGGAAAGTACCAGAGAAAGACAGAACTACCCACAGAGACAGTCAAACTGAGCTCTCCTCAGAGTATAAAATCAGAAACCAGAAGAGAAAACTATTTGTCCCTTTTCCCCCGTCCAGAAAATCTGGTCTCTTCAGAAAAGGAGGCATCCCTATTTCTTCTACTAAAAACTACTGCATAGGGAGGATTAATAGAACAAATTAAACCCTGAGCCCAGAACACGTACTCTACTCCCGAATAAGAACATTTATTGAGGAAATACATGCTTATAGACAAGTAAAATGTGACAACAGTTATAAACATGGCTGCAGTAGCTTCCACAGGGATGGGCACAACATTTTGATCAAACAGAGAAGCCCTCCCTGTTCCCTCTCCCAGGACTGACAAGAATGGCTCTCCCTTTCCACACTGAAGGGACCCAAACAGTCGCAAAGGGCATGGCCAACACCCAGTGCTTAGTGGCTGTAAGTGCAACAGAGGGATACAGGGTAAAAGGGTCTAAGGTACAACTAATGGCCATAGGAGTGTCACCCACCTGTGGCAGAGAAAATTGCTAGCCTGCTCTGATGGCAAAGGCTGTTTGCTTAACTTTTTCTTTGTCTAGAAGAAAGGCCCACCATAGGGCCGACAGTTTGTTCACTGGTCAAGCTGAAGTGTTTTTTTTTTTTCCCCTGGGGGGAAAATGCAGTCAATCCCAGAAAAACAAAACGGAGAAAGAACAAACCTCAGACGTTTTTTTTTTTTTTTTTAACACAGTAAAAAGCAATTTAAAACATTTACTAGCCCAACAAAGTAAAATAACCAATTTCTCCACAATAAAAAATGGTTTTCAGTTATTAAAAAATAAATGGGAGGGGGGGTAAAGAGCTCCCAAAGTATAGTACAGTCTCGTGGCAGCCCACTAAAACACAAACTCCTAAACTTATAATAATTTTCTGGAAAAATAAGTATTAATGAACAAAAGTTATCGAATAGAAGGTGCCCCCAAAGGGAACTTACCTGCCCCAGGAAAGGAACTGCACATGCACACGCAGAGCGTCAATCCTTGAAAGCCTCAGGTGAGTGTACTTTCTGGCCCAAAACTTGTCTTTCAGTCAGCTCAGCTTGAGCTGGCAGACAGCTTGGGTGCACGAAGGTACCATGAAGCTTTGGAAGCTGGCCAGCTGTTATATTCTTGGCAGGATATAACCCATATAGCTTAGGCTACTTCAGCAGTATGATGAACACCTGCTGGTATACTCGATATTTACCCTTTTCCTGTGTTGGTGCTGCTAGGAATTAGAATGTATGTACTTGTGTGTGTTGGGTGGAGTGCAGACAAAGTCCACCCCTCTCCAAAAATAAATGAATGAATGAATACATAAAAAAATAACTACAAAATTCTGAATGCTGTTTGCACTTGAGACTTCCCTCATCTGTGATCATGAGTTAAATATTCATGTGGAAATACAAAAAAAATCACTACAAAAAAATCAGTACTATATTTTGCTTTTAACACATCACAGAATGAAAAAACTGTCTAAAACTGACTTTTCTCATCATTTCAAATGCTATTACTGAATAAAGGGAAGCAGTCCTGAGAGTACTGGTTTTGCAAATGGAAATTCAACGTGCATAAATATTGACAGGCAAGGAAATGTTTCTGTTAATGCAGACAGAGTGAGGTCTGAACGCTTATGTGCTCACAAACAAGCAGTTGCTTTTCCATTCATATCAGGATTGAAATGCAGTGAAAATTTTGGGGGTTGGGTGCGAGGGTAGGATAAAACAGAGTTTTGTTTATCCACATACCTTACTAAAATGTCTTTAGATTTCTTCCTGAGCATCGTCACAGGGGACTGCATCTATGGCAAAACTCACACAAAACACACGAAAAACTGGATTGCCAGGCTGAAAAAACAAAACTGCTCACAGAAATGGTGTATAAAATTCTTTACTGGTGCATCCTGGTACCTCAGCTCAAAAGCCTTCAAAGGAATGATTTTTACACCAAATGCAACAACTTTAAATACAAATTGAGAGGCCAACTGCCACCTCATTAATCGTTTGTGGATGGCATTATGTCATTAACTGAATACTGCATATTAACCCTTTCTAAACAGATATGAATGGGTGCTGTACATGTCAGTTGGAAATATATATAGTGTTTTTGACATTTCAGTTTTTTCTGGGGGCATGTGTTAACATTTATAAGCTTTACTAATGTATAATTGTTTATATTGTATCAAATATGTTTTGTATATATTAGCAATGAGGTCAAAAAGTTTATTGCTGAGACATCAATGGTCGGAAAGTTTACAACTCATGTTTTCACAGATTTTATACATTTCTGGGTGTTAAATTTATTAATTACATTTATCAACTGCATTTTTTGCATATTGGCTGTCACATGTATATCATGTATATATATATATATATATATATATATATATATATATATATATATATGTGTGTGTGTGTGTCTGTTTAAAAAGGGTTAATATACAGTATTCAGTTAATGACACAATGCCATCCGCAAACAATTAATGAGGTGACAATTGGCTTCTCAATTTGTATTTAAAGTTTTTGCACGGTGTAAAAATCATTCCTTTGAAGGCTTTTGAGCCAAGGTACCAGGATGCACCATTAAAGAATTTTATACACCATTTCTGTGAGTTTTGTTTTTTCAGCCTGCCAATCCAGTTTTTCATGTGCTTCTATGAGTTTTGGTGTTTTGACAGTTTATTTGGACTGCATATATGGCCTCTCAGGCAGAGCTAACACACATGCTGTTACAGAAGACTACCACTACCAGTCTGGCTTTAAACTAGTTTCTACTTGGAGATTAACGTCCTCAACTAATGGCTAGAGTACAGGGACATCAATACATTATGCAAGTTAAAAAAAAGTCTTACCAACTACAGTTATATTATAAAAAAAAAATATGAATCAATATTAAAACATACTATGATTATATTCACTTGAAAGCAAGGCTTTCTAGGGAGAATTAGTGTAGATAATTTTGTGTTTGCAGCAGAAATAAAGGCAGTACCACGCATGCTGTTTTGTGGTGCTGCCATTCTTCAATATCTAGTTCCTCTTATTCCTGGCTGCCAGTGCGTTGAGTAATTACCTGAACTCTTCTGCTTTCTCTCCAGTCAACTTCCATGCCTTCACCATAGTCTCTGTTGACCTTAGAGCCTTCTCAGACCACTGCTTGCAGATGACTGTACCAACCAATGATTTATGCTGCAGACAAAGTTCACTGGAGATGGCTTTGCAATCACTGATTCTACTCCAGTGACATTTCCTTTCTAGGAGAAAGTCTACCAGAGCTGTTCATTTTCACTATTGTATGTGATGATCTGACTCTCTTGCTGAACCATGCATAGGCCATCAAGCAATTTGCCACACAGAGTTCTAGAAGAGCCCTTCCTTTATTCTTAGTGCCCCACCCATATGGACCTCAGGCAGCCCTCATGTCCTGTTCTGCTGTTAGGATACGAGTATTAAGGTCACCCATTATAAACAGCAATCCATGTTCTTTACCTAGATCTTACCATTGCTGTCTGAATGCACTATTTTCATAATCACAACCCTCCAGTGGGGCACAGGCTGACATCATGAATAGTGCCTTCTTTACATTGGAGTCTGATTGCCATGACTATCATTAATTCTGACGACATCCCTCACTGTCTTTTGAAGCAGCTCCCTCACTACATGTCCCACATCATTTCTAGTTTGTCCTCCTCCTGAGTAATAGACTGCATCCTCAACCAGGTGACTTTGCTGCACTGCCCCTTCCACCTTGTCTCCTGGATACATATGATTGTCCAGCCTCCTCCTTACTATTTTCATCCATGTTTCAGCTGCATTCAGTCAGTGAACCTATACAGAGTTTAGCAATCTTTAGTTCATGTCTGTCAGGTTGATTGGTTTTACATCCTGTTTTCACGAAACAAAGCTATCCCTCATACCCCAAGCTTGCCAAATGGACACTGGCCAGTCAGAGGTATACTGATGCATGGCTGCTGGGTTTTATGGTGGACACACACTGGCCAACAGGGACGCACACGCATCTCCCACTGTTAGACATATGCTAGGGACCCATGTTGAGTAGGCCAGGTCCATTACCCACTTATCACAGACAACTGCATTTCCAAAACTTTCAGGTTAAATGAAACTGCATCAACAGCCGTTTGTCACAATTTTGACAGCGCACATGCTTTCTTTTTAATAAAGGCTTTCATAAAAAATGAATGGAGCATACAATTTTCTGCTTTTAGACGAGGACAAGGTCTGAAGATGCAGAATTATGATCTTTAACTAGTATCAAATGTCAAAGTAAGCAACCTAAGGACGTAGTTCCTTCACAAGAGTTACTTACAGTGCTAATATATCTTAGACACGTATTAGCCAGAATTTTTGGTTTATCATGTAATGAATAATCTAAACAGTGTAACAAACTACAAAAATCACTAAGTTTATTATGATTTTTTTTTCTTTGAAAGGGGCGTAATGAATACTATTTCATACTAAACATATTAAACTTACCGTAAGCAATGAGAATCAGTGTGTCACAACACTGTTCACGAATACATATCCTGTGAACATCTATTAGGGGTGCTTATGAAAGGAATGTATTACAAAACAACCATTTAACATGGCATTAATACTGCTAAAGTACCACTACTATGTTAGCATTTATTTAATTGGATTTCTCTTCAACAGAAGAAATTTCACGCTATGGTCTTATAAGACCGTTTGCAGTGGGGGCAAGATATTTTTAAGCTTTCAAAAATGTATCATCCATGTCTGGCTGTACTATTTTTCTAAACACCTTTATAAATCATATTTTAAATTGCAGCACAAATTCACAAATTAGTAGGAAAGAAAGCAGATCATAAAAGTTTACATTTTTCTGTGGTACACTTAATTTTCAGACACCCAAAGCTTACATAAATTGTTCAGTTCCTGGCTTCCCTTAAACATCACTCCTCTGCCTCAGGATTATTAGTCATGTATTATTCTCATAAAATCTTTTTATGAAATGCTTCTCTCCTTTTCTAAAGATCCAGCCACCAATTCTTTTTAGTTCCCCGACAATATTCACTGCTTCTTTATATTTGGTTTAGACTATTTTCCATTTTCCAGGGGAAATGGTGTTAAACTTAGTAAGATCAGTCTATGCATACACAACCAAGATTTAGTAGCCCAGTTAAAAATTGTCTTAGTTTCCATCATTTGCTCCCCTCAAAGTACTCTGCTGGGAAATGTTACTCTGACAACTCTCTCAAAAAAGATTTCCTATAGTTGCCACTACTAATTACATTCCCAACATTTACTATTTACCCAAAGAAGCCACGCCTCTGCAGTTTACTCAGGATATAAAATGCTCAGGCAAAAATCATAAACCTTGTGGACTTTAGAAACTTGGGAGCACTACTCTTGTCTGACTGATTCTTATATAGTAACAGGCAATCTTAAATATTTTAATTATTCTGTAACATTTTCTGTTCTACATTTAAACAATTTTACCAAAGTTGATCTTTCACTTAGCACTTTCCTATACTTCTCTCTCTGCCTATAACATTGAATCACAGAGAAAGCACTCAGTAACCTGCAGTACAAACTCCTGCTTAACTTCACCCCCACCCTAACTTTCCTTCCCAAGTTGTTTCATCCCAATACTTTATTTCCACTGCCGATTTACACCAGTAAATTCCACCCCTCTCTCCAATTATCCTTTCTCTGTTCTTGTATTGCCTTAGCTCTTAGAATAGTACTACTTTGTGAACATAATATTCTGTATGTTTGCTACTACTCTCAAATTCCTTGCTCAAGAAATCTTTATAGACAAAAATAATGGAGAAACAAAGGTCCAAAATAAGGAACAACCTTTAAATATTACACTAATTCACTGAGGGATAAAGAACATATCGGACTCTGACTACCAGAGTTTAACTAGCAGTACAAGTACTAGAGGGAATAGATGTCAGCAAAGTGACTGAGTAGCTGCTGAAGAACCCATGCGCCTCCTACAGGCGGCAACTACAGAGCTCATAAGGCCGCAGTGGGATGGGTTGAGGGGTTGCTGCACCAGCATTCTTGATCTCACTGGCACCAAACATCAATCAAGCAGAGTCCAGAAGAGGCTAAAGCTGGCTTGTAGGCCTGGTAAAGGCGGACAGGAGCTGGTGCCTGATGGTCAGCTTTGGGGAGGAAAAGGAAGAGCAAAAAAATACTACAAATTTAAGAATAAGTATGAAACTCTAACATCTGCCATTACTCTGGCTTTAATCCTCAGGGATGTATTAAAAAAAAATGAGGGGACAAAAATGAGGCAAAATCAGGGACAGCTGAAAGGTTTGTTACTACATTCCATAAGGACTTACTTTCAAACTCAGTCTCTCTCTCACACAAACACCCTCCATGGATCATTGGCATCCTCTTCTACTCCGATTTATCGCATCAGTTATGCAAATAAGCCTTAACTGAGTACCTTTAACATGCACCTTCAAAACTGAGAAGCCTCAAACCTGCTTTTCCATATGGAGAATCAACTTAAACCACTTTAAATTTGTCCTCTGTCCCTCCCAAACTGAATTTTATTAAATGTCATCCACACCTTCTCAGTGATGCAAAATATGCCTGACCTGTATAAAACTCTAAAGGAACTAAACATCTTCACTGCTTCTCTTACTAACTTATTAATGTTTGCATCATCTTCTGTTTAGTCTCTCCCCACATATCCTTATCTGCCGTGACAGAATCTTTTCTAATCCATACACCTAAATATGTCATCTTACGCTCCCATAATTATGGTCCTGTTAAGCAAATTTATGCAAGTGTACATACTGTACCCACCATAGCTTTTATCATTTTACATATTCAAAATAAATCTCAAAATGATCCACAACACAAATGTCTTTCTGGATTTATCAATTGCAAAATATTTCCAAATAAGGCTTGCTTTTCCTGATTACCACATTCATTATACTCAAATTTGTGAAACCCTTATTTTCTTAGCTAATGGCTCAAAACATTTGCTCCATTTGAATATCCACAGCAACTCATATGCAATAACAAGTGTAGCCTTACAAATCACCAATGCTCTCCATTTACTTTAAACACAACAGAAAATGCCTTGAACAAATGAGTTCTAGTAGTCTGAAACTCACTATTGTCAATTTGTGTGTGAAACATCCTGAATTACCCATATTTAAACTCACTAAAATCCTACCTACAGTAAATCATCAAATGAAAACACTAACAAACCACTACAATGTTAACTGTCCTTGCTAGCCACTTATAATGAAGAGAATTCTCAAACCGCTTTCCAGAAAGGTGATCAAAAATAAAGAAAATGTACAGACTTTTATACGCATTTCAGACATTAGTACATTCCTTTTGTAAATAAACCAGAGAATGCTTACTGCTGTAAACATCTCTGCTTGTTCATGTTATCCCCTCACATAATGTATGTATGCAAATTTTATTTCTATATTTAAGATGTATGCCTTATGCTTGGGTCCTGGTTACAAAATCAAAACAGACCAGCCATACAGTTACCAGATGTGTAAATAAAATAAAAAGCTAAATCCTTTGCAAAGGGTGCTCAAGCTCAGTGTTAATTCTTAGAATTTAAGAAGCTGCAGCTTCTCTTTACTATTCAGAAAAAAAAATTAACGCTTCACTTACCATCTGTGTGTCATCTGAGACATTTTGCTGCAGTGCCCTTAAAAACGATTCAGTCCTATCTTCAACCTCAATCCTAGAACAGAAAATAGCATTTCTGTTATCAATCTGCAATACATGTGTACACACTGACTTCTCTGCAAGCAAATTAACAGTAATTACTATTTCAATTATTGCCAGAATCATACAAGATCATGAAGAAACCCGTCTGCTCAACCAATACAGCACATGAAAAAGGTTCATGCTTACAGAAAGCCCAGCAATGCAGATCAATGGTCTAATTGCCCCTTTGTTTCCCTCTGCTCAGTCCCATCTCAGTAAGCCTCATTGGATTTTAGATCGTCGAGGATCTTCTACCCCCATCCATCCAAGCTTTGCCCAGATCTCTAGAATCTGCAACTAACCACCTGGTCCTCCAATTCTAATGATGGCCATGAACCCGGCCTTGTCTCAGGATACTGTCAGGATACAGTCTACATCCCAGAAAAGACTCCACAGAAAAAAACTAAACCCTAGCAAATGGAAGCATTTTGCTACCTGGGTGACATCTCATTACACTGATCCCATAGAGGATTCTGTTCCTGATGTTTTGCAATTTCTGTTGACCTAATTTGATGCAGGAGCCAGCTTTTCAATAACTAGGGTACAGCTCAGCTGGTGTCAATTTCCAATTATCTCCCATATAAATATTCTTACTCACTCATATCAAATAAATTGCACACAGCCTTCATGAGAGGAGTATTTCCCTCTAAAAGCTGCCGTTCAAACATGTTCCACAAGTTTCAAAGCAGTCATGGTTAACTTTTCCAGCACAAAATTAAAATCCTAAGAAAGTGGAATATGTTTATAAGGGGATATTAATTTAAAACTTCTTTCAGTAACAGTTTAACTAGAAACAGAAGAAAGTGAAGAATCCATGGGCAAACGTGCTGAAATGGCTGCATGATGATAAACAGTAAGAAAAGCCGGAGAATAACTCCCACAAATATTAAAGCACCACTGGTACATAATCCTGACAGGACTGCGGTTATTGGCTAGGCGCACTAACTAGAAAATCGTTTACACTTGCAAATACAAAATTTATTATTAGCAGGTTTTCTTGACTCTTAATACCTGCTGCACATCCTCAGGAATGAGATGCCTAAAAGGTATTCATCCTGGCAGTTAGTTGAATATTCTTAAGACTAGGGTGCATCAAACAGAGTCTTTCTTGCATGAGTAGCTCCAGTTTGTGAGAAGCTTGAGGTGCATGCCTTAGGCCAAATCTCATAAGGGATAACCAGTGTTGTCTGACAAAAGGGTCATTACAATGACCTTTGCAGTCTCATCCTGAATCTTTAAAAATAGCATGGATACCAGTGGAAAGACTTATAGAAACATTCATGATTCATTTAAATCTGTTTCCCTCTCATTTCCAAGGTGTCTTGGAGCAGAATTTGTCTGTTTTAAAAGGAGGTGAACATATGGACTTAAGAAGTTACTCCACAAATGAATCCGTTCCTTGAAGACCCTTTCACATTTAAATTTCCATTCAAGAGGGTCTATCCTGTTCCTGCTTAGCTTGTCTAGCACTATTTGTTCTGATGTAATAAAAGATGTTTGAAGGGTTAAGGAATGCCTAAAAGCCACCTCACAAGCTAACAAAGCCAGTATGGATAGCAGGCATGACCTTGTACTGCCCTGCTTCGTTACGTACAACATGACCATGGTATTGTTTGTGATCATTTGAAGAGGTCCTGGTAACAATGGAAAGATTTTAAGTAATGGATAACAGCCAATACACTTTACTAATGATGGGATTTTGTCTATCTAAATGACTCCATAGGTCTTGCACCTTTACCCCTATGGAATCTATTCCACAAGCAAAATCTAAAGCATCTGTGGTCAAAAAAAAAAAAATGCTGCACTTGTTGAGGGGAGAGGCAAAGACATCACAGCAAGGCTGACCGCACCAATGGAATTCTCTCTGCCACTACAGTTAAAAGACCACTAGTGAGGCATCAGAATAGTTTTGCTGAGCTTGCAGGCTTGAACACTGGATTCCCCCGGTTTGTGCATTGCTAGGAGAAATCATTTGGAGGAGACTGCCCAGTGCCACACACTAAATGCTTCTCAGCAAATGACGTAGGGGACATAGTCCCCTCCCCTTCTTTGCTGATGTACCAGACCAATGACTGGTCTATTTGGCCAGCAATTGTTCCTAGAGGAAGACAGTTCTGAAAGCCCTGCAATGGTAGAAGGATTGCTCTCATCTCTAGGACACCGATATGCAAATTGGTCTCTTCTTGGATCAAGTGCCTTGGACAGCCCGTCACAAAAAATGCCCCCCACACCCTAATTGGGAGGCATTAGTGGTCACTGTCTACTGGCTGGGGAAATACAAAGGAATATCTCTGACAAACTTAGTTGGACTAAATACACCAATGCAGGAAGTCCCTGCAAACCCAAGAAAGTTTCATAAGATGCTTCAGAAGCTGCTGAAGGATCGACTACTGAACCGCTACAGTCCACTGAAGAATCCGTATGTAGAAAGGAGCAGCTGGTAGAAAAGTAATCGCCGCAGCCAC
This sequence comes from Protopterus annectens, assembly GCF_019279795.1. Classification (NCBI taxonomy): domain Eukaryota; kingdom Metazoa; phylum Chordata; order Ceratodontiformes; family Protopteridae; genus Protopterus; species Protopterus annectens. The sequence goes on along the minus strand of NC_056733.1, from coordinate 788,486,289 downwards.
TGACCCTAAAGCCTGAAGAATCAGCTTTGCTGGGGGGAGAAGAGTGTGACAGAATCTGACTTTAGACATGCTATTTTAGGGTCTGTACTCTACTGGAAGAAAGGCCGGTTGATTGTCTGTGACCAGACAAGCTCCTATAAACTCAAACACCTGAAATGGTTGGAGATGGGACTTGGAATTGACAGATTCCTACACTCTGCCATAACTGGAGTAAATGTCCCTGGCCTTTCTGAAGTGATACCTGGTTTGGGTGGTAAGGAGCCAGTTATCAAGACAAGGAAATACTCAAAGCGAACAGTCTGAGATGAGATGCTACCACTGCCATACATTTGAACACCGGGGGTTGGGGTGAGACCAAAGAGCAGCACTCTGAAATGGAAATAACTGCTCCTAGCCGAAAATGGAGAACCCTTCTGGAGCATTTGCCCATTTTTATGTGGTAATACGTGTCTAGAAGGTCTACAGAGCACATCCAATCGTTTTCCTCTAGAAAAGTAAGTAAAGACTAAACCGTGACCATCCAGAATTTTGTTTAGTGAGCAAACTTGTTCAGAAAGCTGAGATCCAGAATTTGTCTAAAGTCCCCTGTCTTTTGGCAACAAAAAGAACCTTGAGTAAAACCCGGATCCTATCTGATCTGGTGGGAGTTCACGGATTACTTTTTTTCTAGCAGCTTTTGAATCTCTAAGGCTGCTTGGTCCCTCTGATTGGGAGGCACACTGGGGCGTTTTCTTTGTGACCTTGGGAAAAGACTGAAGGGGATATGGTAACCTCTGGTAGTAATCTTCTGCACCCAGGTATCAGACGTTATTTGTCGCCAAGCTGTCGAGTGCCCCCCACTGCTTCCACAGGTAAGCAATTGGGCCTCCTTTCAGGAGCACTGGTAGGTTTGTCCAGAGAAAATCTCTAGAACTTTGATTTTGCAGCCCACCTCTGCCTCGAGGGTCAGCATCTTCCATTACAGCTCTCCTTTCTGCCCCAAGGGGAGCCACTGCCACGTGTGCCCTGAAAAGACTGTGGGACTTTTTGAAACGCATCTTTCTGCTCCTCTGCTTCCTAGAGTAGGACCGTTGAGGAGCAGAAAAAGGTATGCCCACTGCAGTTAGGGTCTTTCCACCCTTCTGGCACCTGGCTAGAGTTTCTTTGACTTTGAGATCGAACAAATATGATCCATCAGGGGGGCATTGATGAAGGAAAACAAATGCTCTGCAAATTCTCACAAGCACATCCAGGTGTGATGCCTTATGGCAACGCCTGAACCCACTGTTCTGGTCGTCTCCCTTCGGCTGCATGTGCAATGAGCCTCATGGATAAGTTGGAGATGGACTCCACGGTGACTAGCTGAGAGGCAACATTATCCTGTACCGCCTGCCGACACAGCTCCAGCGAGAGTATCAAACAACTTCTTAATCAGATCCCTCTGGAGTCTAGTAAAATGTGCCATAAAATTCAAAGACCTAAAGACGAAGGTCGATGAAGCATACACCCGCTTTCCAAATCTGTCCAGAGTCCTAGACTCTCTATTAGGGGGATGAACAGTGGGTCTCATCTGCGAGTTCCTTTTTGGTGGCCAGCACCGCCATTAATTCTACTGCTAAGACCTTGGCCCAATGCTAGTGGTCTACAGGGGTACAAAACATTGAGAGCCAGCAGACAGTAGCTTAAGGAATTTATTGCAAACACTAGCTCAAAAGCATAATAAAATGAGACAAAACAGACAGGTTTCAGCTGTAAAACTTACAAAGCCTTCTTCAGTGCAGTAAAGACATACACTTGTTCTCCTTTTTATAAGCAACCACTAGGTGAGGCTCCAAATTAGTGAATTAACCATTCCAATTAAAGATATTCATTAAGCCCTGGTGAAAACAACCCCCCCCCCCCCAGTTTGATGATCCATTTCTTCTCTATTATTTAGAATCTGAAGCCAACCTGTTTTGTTCTCTGCCCAATAATTCGGTCTATCACAGTAAAGTTAAAGGATGCATTCCTATGTACCTCAGTGTGCTGTGTCTCTATCACTCTGGCATTAGATTCTACATAATAAAGAGAAGAAATGGATCATCAAATTTTCACCAGGGCTTAATGAATATCTTTAATTGGAATGGTTAATTCACTAATTTGGAGCCTCACCTACTGGTTGCTTATAAAAAGGAGAACAAGTGTATATGTCTTTACTGCACTGAAGGCAGCTTTGTAATTTTTACAGCCGAAACCGGTCACTTTTGTCTCTTTTTATGTTTTTGAGCTAGTATCTGCAATGTTTTGTACTGCTATAAGGTGTTTTTGGAGCCGTGCAGTTGGAGTACTTGCAGGGGCTGCTTTTATCTACGGATCATCTCCCTTCCTTCCCTTGCTGTTGGTCTGTGGCATGCTGTGCATCAGGCACAGCTTAAAACCAGATGTGGACTTATTTCGAGTGCATCACTAGTGAGGCTCATTATCTTGGTTTATTACTTCTAATTTGGGAATTCTTTATGCCATTTCGTCTAAATAGTTAGAGTGACTACAAACAAGGTACATGCCTTCCTTTTAAGATTAAACTGTACTGCGGTTATCAGGACATTGGGCGCCGTCTAAAGAAGGGCTGCAGCAGGTCTTTTGCACAGTAAAGAAATCTGGTACCTTTAGAGCTATAATTCTACAAGTAAACATTTATTTACATCTTCTGTTGTATACAAAGAGCTTTTTGCAGGTTACGTTGGACGTTTGAACAGTATTTTGTCACCAATGTATCATGAGTTGTACATTTTTACTGCCTAAGCCTTTTTTGGCAATTAACATAATGTTCATTAACATCAGGAAATCCACTATGACCTTACTTTTTTGCTTTTCAAGCTATCTAAAAATTATTTTGTACTCTGAGCAATGGGCACCATTTTCTGGACTAGTTTTTGCTCATTTTGGGGTGTGTGCTTGATACTATTGTGTAGTTTTGGCGAAAAACTAACATATCGTATGTAACAGTTTTGAATGTGCAAGATACATTTAGGATTATTACTATCGGGAACACATTTTGCTTCATCTTTGTGACATATACAAGTATGAATAAGTGAATACACAAGGGTCGAATGGTCGCCATCTTGTTGGATTTGGTTAAAGTTCATTCTTTAGCAGAAGAGGAACATTGGGGACTTATTTCATGAACAGTTAAGGGCGGAATCAGCAGTATAATGTTGCTAAATGTCAGACTGGATTTGGATTTACAGTTCCAGAACTTTATACTCGCTTTTTCGAGGCCGAAGTATGCAATTTGGTTTCATCATTGACAAATTCAGCTATGGACATTTAGGTGGATTATGATTTTTTCACAAATTTGTTAATTATACAATAATTCTTACTTGGGATTATTTCTGTGTTTTCCAAATTTTTATGTATAAAACTGGACATTACTAGTTTAGATGATCAACGTGGATTAGTTCAACTGTTGTTGGGAACAATTTTGATTTCATGAACATATTTGCAGCAGGTTAATCATTTGGATTATATCTATTTAATAAGCAATGCCTAACTGCTCATGGCAGGATTTATATTTAACAGAATTTATGACTTATTGCTATATATACTAGACATCAACTCTAGCATTTGTGCTTCGGGATTGTGGATTTTTGAATCTGTTTTATTAGGTTAACTGTTACACCATTTAGAAGTTGCTCATCTCCCCTTTGTGTACTTTATATAACTTTTCATTAACTGCTTGGTGTTTAGGAATTTACACCCAATACTAGATTTATATATTTCTATGGGATATATCTTTGCTTGATCCAGGGTCTGGTTTCTTTTAGATGGCAACAAATATTTATGAGTGGCAAGAAACCAGACCCTGGATCAAGCAAGGCTGATAAGTCATATGCCCAACATCCAAATGTTAAATAGGTATTGATAATAAAATTGACCCTACCAATGTGAATATACTTCCCTGCCAAGTATTGTACCCTTTGGTGTAGCTCGTTCCTAATAAGGAAAAACTCTCGAGTGTCAGGGTCCCAAAGGTTGAATTAATAGACAAAACCCAAATAGGGAATATTATAATATGCAAAGATATATCCCATAGAAATAGATAGCTGCAGTCCGATAGCACGAGCCACAACTGACTTTTATTCAGAAGCAGTGCTAAGACCGTAGTCTGCATATCCATAGTTCACGGTTAATATGGTGGAGATTATGGATATGCAGACTACGGTCTTAGCACTGCTTCTGAATAAAAGTCAGTTGTTTTCGGAGTGATTTAACAACAGGGGCTAATATAATCGTAAGTCTAGCTACATGCTGGATATTGATAAGAACATTTTACAACTGCAGTCACCGACTGGATTGGTTCTGAAAATTGGGTGTTGAGACTTAGCGCTGCTTAAAACAAAATTGGTATTGATTTATTGAGGAGCAGGGGCTAATTGTCCACACTCAACCATTCCTTTATTGAACTGGTACATGAACATAGCATTGCTGTAAGGGTTGCCTACCATTTCAAAATCTATGAGACTTAAAATCTATATGACAATAATTTTTGAAATAGCAGTATAGGACTTTTTCTTGACCATTGGATCAAGCTTAGGCTCTTGGTTACTCCAATTGGGCCATTTATTACATATTCATAGTTTCAACACCTGTTGTTAGTATAGGGGACAAATAGTATTCACTATAAGTCAGTGGTGGCTCGTGCTATCGGACTGCAGCTATCTTAGAAAAAAGTGGACATTTCATTTGCCATAAAAAATATATATTTCCCATTTATTTTGTATCAAAGTAAAGAACAAACAGTACGATACGATATGTCATCAAACTCCCGGAACTCTAACTGCGCATGCTCGTAGAGTTCCTTTTTTTTTTTTTTTTTTTTTTATTTCTTAACAAGGAACGTATCTCCTATCTCGTACTGACTGCTGTAAAAGGCAGTCCAGATTAAAAAAAAAAAAAGCATCAGTGTGATCCCCAGAAGTCTAAGCGGTTTAACTGCATCGTAAATTAGAAGGTGGGTTGGACTGCCACGTCCACAGGCAAGTACGTGAAGTGGATGGCTGGATTGCTACTGATTGGTTCTCATTCTCTTCTCAAAAAAGAGAGCGAGAACCAATCATTAGCACTAATGCAGTAGTACTGTACTTGTCTTATTTAGAGGTTGCGTTGGGACTCAGGAGTTTGGGACCATTGTTTTTGGTGGATTATACCAGCGTTGTCATTTTTGGCTTGGCTAAGGGCTTGCACTGCAGTCAGAGAGAGCAGAGAGGAAAAGAGGAGGAGAGATTAGATACATAAACTGAGGTAGGTGCTGGAATTGGCTTTTTTTTTTTTGCTGCAACAACAAAACTAAGACTCTGCATAACAGTTTGATATTAAGCATCCAGTTGGACAGTCCTCAGTCCAAGATAAAATAGATTTAAACAGTTGTTTCAATGTATTTGTTCACAAAAAAAAGTGCTGTTGCATGAATTTCTTTTACTGTGACAGAGCCAGCAATGTTTTCGCTGTGCTGCTTTTCTAGGTACAAATGGTAATCACAATACCCATGGTCTGTGCTCCCTGGGTACTGCTTTCAAACAGAAGGGAGCAGTGGTACACACTCCAGCCTTGAGTCACTGAAGTGCCCAAAAAAAGGTAGAATATGGTTATTAAACTTTAGTGAAGAAATGGAAATACTGCCCTGTTAGTATACCTTGCTACTGGGTGAATGCAATGATATGTAGACTGTCCAACCAAAATGCTTACTTATTTGGAATCATCAATATTTTCTGTGAAATTATGATTCCTTCAATTTTATCTATTACCACCTTATAATATCGGACTATCCCTTCATAAAACCTTTTTGAAAGAAGTTCCAATGAAGAGTTTAAAAGATTCAGCCACGAGTCACACACATTTTTCTTCATACCTAAAGATTACATATATTATCTCCTTAAAGGATCTATTTATATAGGTGTTGGTGAACACTAGGTCATGTTTACTTTCCTCATCAGTCTGCCATCACTGACTGTTCAATTGCATACATGAGTTCTACAAAACTGAAGGTCTTTTTCTCGTGAGTTTCATCAAATATCTATAGAAACAGACATTTTTTATTGTGCAACTGATGCCTCATTTTGCACATTATATTTTATCATCTTTATTGGCTTTTTTATGTTGCTTATATAATTTATTGTAACCCAGTTCGATGTAACTGACATACGGTGGAGTGACCCCCCCACAAAATAGACAACAGTGATATAATTTGCTAACAAAGGAAAGTATTCAAATGATGCTGGCTTTGTGCCAAGCTGCAGTACCATACCTAAGGACAGACAGTTGAATTAAAAATTGTCAGAATTTCGCATGCTTGATCATGAATAAATACATTTTAAACTCTTTCATATCTTCAGATTTTGCTCTAGAACTTAATTATATAAATAATGTTTGCCTAATTAGGCTTGCAATTGGTGTTGCAGCCTCACAACAGTTGGTTCTCTTGTTTGATTCTTAACTTTCCAGGGTCTGCATCTCCTTTCTGAGTATGTGTGGGTTTTTCCTGCAGTCTCTGGTTGCCTTCCACATTTCCAAAACATGCAAATAGGTGAACTCGTAGGGGGTGTGTGTGTGTGTGTGTGTGTGTGTGTGTGTGTGTGTGTGTGTGTGTATGTGTAATGCTCCAGTTGCTATACATTGGTCGTTAGCGAGAACTCATGTTGGTGAGTAGGGAATACCTCAGACTTCAACCCTGTACTCTCTATGCAGGTGGCAAGGGCCTGAATTCTCTACCCACTGCCATTTGTAAAAAAATTGGCAGATTTCTGCCTCATATTTGTTCTGTTCTGTTCCTCATAAAATCTGTGGTTTCTGTATTTTTGTTACACAGTCAGTCAATTGTGCAGTCAGTAGTGCAGGGGTAGCAATGCTGACTGACAGTTACAGCCTCTTTGGTTTGATTCTTGGCTGGGGTGCTTTCTGTGTGGAGTCTGCATGTCCCCCCATCTTAGTACAAATTTTTGCCTCATATTTGTTCTGTTCCTCATAAAATGTGTGATTTTCTGGCAAATCATTTAGCAATGAAGTCACTAAATAATGACAGATTTCAGACGTCATAACCTTCATAAAAAATGCATGCTAAAGCAAGACCTGTTATTCTATCAACTGTCTTAAGTTTATACAAGAGCAATTTTTAGTACGGTTTGCATGTTGCCCCAATATATTTGGCCTTGTTCAGATTTCCTGCATTAAGAGGCTGAGAGGTACGTGCAAATAAATCGCTTTATAGAATTAGGAATATCCAAACCTCTCAACTGTTCCCAATTTAGGCTCAAAATGTTGCTCTTCCCCCTAATAATCCCTCCACAAAATAGCAATTTTGGAACAAAATGTGGAGGGTTTATAATTATAAATAACTGTAATGATCAGAGTTATAGATTACTTTTATTTCAGAAATGCATGAAGATTCTCTAATTTTGTCAGCTGCTCAAGTTAACAGTACTAATATTAAAAAGGTGTCCCTTCTTTGACAGGTTCCCTGCTGTATTGTGTGGCAATTTTATATTTCTGCATCACATTTTTGGTCAGTTTTTCATAAAATTCTGGTTTTCTGGCAAATTAGTGGCAAATCATTAAAGAGTGAAGTTAGAAAATAATGGCAGACATTTGAGTTTCAAATTTCATACCCTTCAGAAAATTCATACTAATGCAAGACCTACTACTATTCTATTATCTTTCTAAGTTTATAAGAGCAATATTTAAAAATTGTCCTTATTTTTGGGCCTGTGCCCCACTTCTATGTATGGCTTTGCCCAGATTTCTTGCTCTGAGGTTGAGAGGTATTAGTGTCAGAGCCATCACCGTCAACTAGACATTTCAAATTGTGACATACTTGTTGCACCCCACTCCCACATGTAGTGACTCGATGTGTCCAAGCAAAGCAAGCAGCAGTTATGCAGTGCAAGTGTGCAGAGTATTCCCCCATCCAAGGGGGACACAAGTACGGCAGTGGCTTTTCATCTGTCCTTGATTTTGCAGAATGTTCTGGTTTTCTGTCATTTTTATACTGTTGATTTATGCTTATTATTCAGAAAATGCAAGCTGTCGCAGTGCCTTGTTGCTCTGTTTAAGTAGCAATGCTTTAATGACCAACAGGTAAGCTTGTCGGAGATAGTCAGATGCAAGTAAGTTTTAATAAGCATACTGTTAAAGAATTAGCAATATTGAAAGCCTTTTTTGTTGTTGCCATGCAGTCAATATTTACATAACTAGATAACGTATAAGCCTTGGGTATTGAAATGCATATGACAGTATTTGTAATAAAGGACAGGATTACAGTATTTTCAGAAGCTCATTACATTTGTTGGAGACTTGCAGTCATCACTGCAGGCTTTACCCGTAAACTAAACAGAATGCTAATCTGTCATGTGTGGTCCATAACTTGTGCAGTGATCCTTTAAGCAATTTATCTTGAGCTTGTTTCTTGTTTGCTATTCATTTTTTACTTTGATCAGGTCTTCCCCATGAAACAAGTAGATAGTTGTCAGGCAGCAGGTCTTTTTTGGATAAGAAACATTTTTACAAGTGGGGGTATCACAGATTGCTACTTTCAGCATGTTACTTGGTGATTTTATAAAGCTAAATAAAAATTATAACTGGAACTGCACTGCAAGGAGAAGTGGTTTGACTTGAGTGCTGCTGCTTTTTTTTTTATACTTGACTGACTGGCATTCCAGTAATGTATTTAAAAAGTAATTTATTTTTTCATGCCTCACAACCTTTGTGTTTCCATATTAAATAAGCGGTCATGTAGCCAATGCATTGAAATATTTTTTTCTTCACTTCATTTTGTCTTGACTGGACTCTCGTAATGACGGTTTGTCACCTAGGACAGCGTATTTAAAGTTCCAGTTGTTGTGGTCTTGAGCATAGCTCCACCCCTTTCTTGTTGGCCCCACCCCTTCCCATTGGCCCCACCCATTCAGCTGTCTTCTGCTGCCCCCCTTTAATTTGAAGTCACCAGCCGCCACTGCTATAAGTGCTGATTATTGACCACCAATGGATCTTATTAACCTGTTGCAGGGTTTATCCTCAGGGACGATGTGGCCATTTTTGGCCTAGGCAATACAGTTAATTAAAATGGGCCCGAGGATTTGACTTTGGAAAATACACGTGAAGCACAGTTTCTCAAAGTAAGAGCATGAGGTCCCTTCGGACCAATGTATGGCATTCTAAGCTCTTTAAGGCGCATCTACCAAGGGGGCAGAGGGTACGTATACAGACACTGGTTCATAATATTGACAACCCCGACAGAACAATGGGCTTTGGTTCAACAAAGAGCTTCCAAGGGTTTTGTGGAAAATTTTAGCCTCTCTTTACAAGAGAACTATTGATGAGGATACATCAGAAATCACCCAAATGAGTGCGGACATTCAGAAATTTGAAGGACAAGAATCCTATAACACTGGCCTTAGGAAACTTAGCCAGGATCTTTTAACCCTGGAGCAGCAACTGAAAGACAGGAAAATTAGAAAGTTCCACAGGGATCTAGCTGATTATGAGGGTGGGCAACTCTTTTCCAGTAATAAGCACGCCATGTTCGAACAAACACATAGGAAGGTGGTTAATAGGAAAAGACCAAGGTCTGTTTTAAAGAAGCCTTCCTCATCCAGCTATGATACTTCAGGTGGAGTCCTTGTCAGGTTTAGAACCTGATGCACAGCATGCCCCAGATTCCCCAGCCTCTAAACGAAGCAATACACAGATCCCTTTAGGGGCAAGCAAAGGGGGGGGGGCAGGAAACATCACAAAGGTGGACAATATGGAAGGATTGTTGAAACTGATGGTGCAGAAATAGAATATAACACTGTACTGAATATCTCAGCCACCCCTTTGTCACCCACCCAAGTTAAAATTTTGAATAAAGGTCTAAATTTTATACCTGGCTTTTATGTGTTTGAAGATGCATTTGCACAAGATATTACCTCATTTTGTAGATTACTTAACCTGAGATTTTTTCAGACAGCACCTAATCCAGACTCGCAGGATGGTTTCAGATACCGCAAATAAAGAAGTTATGTACCTACCATAACGTTCCATGTTAGTTGTCTTCATCTCGCCTTCTTTCTTGGTGGTTGGGATTGGAGAAGATACTCAGCTCCGACTCTGCCATCTTCAATAGCTCGAGCTGTTTACTGGCTCGAGGCTACCCCTTATCCCATAATGCCTAGCGATAGCTACCCAGATCTAATTTAAAATAGCTAACTCCAGACACAGCAAGAGAATAAACCAGTCCAAATAATATGTTGACTATACCTATACTATATCAAATGTGATTGAAAGCATTAAATATATTGCATCCGTTTGGTCTTTTGGGGAACTGAAGAACTTTTTCTAGTTTTTGGTTTTCAGTGTTTGTTCGTGCATTTGGTTTGGTACCATACCGATCCAGTTCTTAGTTTGCCTTATGGCCTTGGAAGTTTTTACCCAAGATGTTTTGTTGAATTTGTCCACCTATTTCATCGGAGAGGGCAATAGTGATAAGAAGGAGCAAACTTTCATTTCTAAAAATGATGATCTTGATACTATCGCTAAAATCGTGAAGGACTGTTTATCAGATTTGACTGGCAAGCAGAAAGACAAATTGGAAGAGACACATCCGGGTACCATCAAAGGTGATTCTCCACGTCAGAACGCAAATGGTGGAGAAGCCAGTGTTTTTTCAAGTGCATCAGTACAACGGAAATACGTCGAAGGTGCTAGTGAGAGAGACTCATCTGGGTCCACAGTAGGGGAAGCAGACGTATGGAATTACATTTGTAAAGAGAACACTAATCCATTTGCAGACTTGGAACATGTTGTACAACATCGAAATGTAATTCCACAAATTATTACATTCAATATAGAAAAAGCATTTACAATATGGAGCGTCATGTGTTAAAACATGTCACCTTGAGTTTGGAAATACAATATTTGCAAGAATGTATAAAGCGCCAAGTAGTACCACAGGGCTTGCGAACCGCTAAATTTCCAAACTGTGTTATATCGGGTGACAAATTGAGTCAAGATTTGATTAAATTATACAATGACACTGGGCTTCAAATGATGCATTTACTCATTGAACATTATAAAGTGGAATTAAACAAAGTTAAGGAGATTATAAAACAGTTAGATGAACATATATGAAAAAATCCTTTTGGAAATTTTGTGGCACTTTATAATGGGGTAGAAGCAAAGGCCGACCAACACAGGGCCACTATTATAACAAGGAAGCAGTCAAAATTGAAACAGGACATTGCCGTTTGTGCTTCTAACCAAGCATACATTTCACAAGAGGTTTGTGATGAGAAGAAAACAGGGGTAAATGTTGAAACAAACAATTTCATTATTAAAGAGGTTGGTAGAGGATCTGATCAGATTCATTTGGTAACAACTGGTGAAGAAATGGTGGGTGAAACTGTCATCTGCCTCAGGTGATGAAATTTCCTTTATTAGCAATTAACCAGATTACACAGCATTTTGGTCAAGATGTCTGGTCTGGACTGATCTGATCTCCTCTGATCTGATCAACTTGTTTACTGACATCAACTTTTATACTGCAAGCAAAACAACTTTTTGTTACATTTCTGACCGTTAACAGTTGGCTATGAAAAACATATAGGATAAACATGTTTATCACAAATTACCTCAAACCCACAGCTAGTACAGAATGTTCAAGTAGTACAGAATATTCAGTTCAACAACGGTAGCTCGTTCACTACAGAATATTCAGTTCAACAACTAACATGTTCACTTTGCAAGAACAGGAAAAAGACAAATAACAGTATGTTTTTAAAACTTTTTCTCTTGACATTTTCCCCCTGAAAACACTTTTGTCTTTTATTTCAACAATATATGGTAAAAACTATGTTTTTTCTTTGCATACATTACTTCATTGGCAAGACAAATTTTTAAACTTCAAAAACATTTGCAGAGAGTCACATTTCAATGTATTCACTTTCACCAGTCTGTTGCAATTGCTGGTACATCGTCTTCGTAACAGCAGTATCAACCAATCTTTGTAGAAGACCTCTGATACAGGGTATACAACTACAACATACCACCACGATAGCCACAGCGACTCCCACGGACACCAGGAAACTGCTGATGAGATGACTCCATTTTCCAAACCACGCTTGTAGAAAATCTGTAAAGGGATTATTTACCCCAGAGTTCTCTGCCAATTCTTCGGATAACATCTCCAATCCTTTCAAAGCTCGAGTGATACTTCCCATCAGGCGCAGTGTTGTTTGGAATATATGTACAACAGAAAGTCCCAAACATCTTGCAAACTCCTCCTCCTTTGGCCAGAAGCATATCCAATGCAATTCGATTCTGCCATGCCACCTACGAAGTGGCCTCCAGTTGTTCAGCAATTCCTTTCAATGCATCTTTGGTATAGTTCAAAAACACTGCTGGTTATAGTAAATGTAGTTGATCCAGTCCACATTCTTATTAGGTTGAATCCAGACAAATATGGATGTAAAACCAGCTGCTATTTGGTTTATTGCTTTGTATTCATCAGGTACGCCTCTTTGTACGCCAATGCTATTGATGTAGACACCATTATCGAAAGATTGCTTCAGTGCCTCTCTTTCTCCTACTCAACCACTTTGGCTTTATTTCAAGTTCTCTTACGAAACTGCTTGCTGGAACTGGGAAAATGTAGAATGGCAGAATTAACTTTACAAGTGTACAAGTTCCCTTCCAGGGAATCGTAAGCCTTGATCTGAGTTTGTCTCCACATAACCACCATACGTCTGCTAAACTATGAGTTTGGTTCTCCAGAAATGGATTCCCATTGCCATTCACAGTAACATTGCAATAGTTCTGTCCCATATTGCCATAATTTTTGTCTGTGCCATCTCTGGAAATGCACATATACGAACCTGGATAGGAAATTGCTGCAGGCGGTTTCTCAACTTTGCCTATGACCGGAAAACGCTGAGTTTCATCTTTGCATTTATCTTCAGTTTTGTTGAAGAATAATTTCAACAGACACGTTAGGTACCTTCATCTTGCATCAATGGGACTGTTGCTAATTGCCGTTTACCTTCAGCACAAGAAATACAGTCCTCACGATGTGCTTTTCGGGTACTATATCTAACCCAAGATAACCATTCATTATGGTGTACGAATCCAGTCTCGAGTAACAATTATTGTTCTTTTGTGAAGGCAAAATCTGCTTTACTTGTAGCATTCTTAAGGCTTTGTACTTTAAGTTGGAGGGTCCCCCAAAGGATCAGTTCTAGTTGGAAGAGACACTCCGATTCCATAAACTCCTGAATCACTTTCTTGTGGTGACACAATGGTTATAGTAACTACTCCGGTAACCTTGGAAATGCGCAATTTTTATTCTTTGTTGCCTGCTTTTATCTTTCTCTGGTATCACTGCACCACTTGTTTCCCATCCATTCACATCTTTTGACCACCAAACACTTGGCCAGGACGTACAGTCTATTGCACAAGTATTTTGTACGAGTCAAGAAATTATTACTTTCATTTGGGACAGTCCAAAATTCCTTCACAAAGTTTCACCTTAAACACAGCAGTAACACCTGTTTGCGCTTGCAGCACCACCATTCCTTTTTCTCTTGCAACTGTTCCTTCTCGTATGGACATATTTACTTTCGCCACCAAAATCATCATCATGTGACAGTTCAAGTACCAGTTGAACATGGCCATCCTCCCTAAGGACTACCTCGCGCCGTTGGTTTCTTCACTGGGTTTGAGACTAACTAACCCCTATTGGGCTAATCCCCCTTTGTAGCCAGACTTTGCGCTCAGAGGTCCGGTGGAGTTTGACCAATATCAATGGCAGAAGGAAGAGCCTTGAGTTTTTTACAGTGGGTGATATGAATCCACAAAGTCCTCTCAGCGATCTTTACACCCGTAGGTGCCGAGATAAGTACTTGGTATGGGCCTTCCCACCTGGGGGATGACCAATTCTTTCTCTTCACAATTCGGATCCACACCCAGTCCCCTGGTGCCACGCTTAACAAGGTTTCATTTCTGGAATCTGCAAAGGAGTTATTGGTTATAAGAGATTTGACATTTAGCAGCTTCTTCATAAGTTCAAATGGTGCAAGTCCTTTGTAGGAAGGTGAGATTCGCATGTACAGGAGTGCCAGCAGAAGGCATGCAGTCCATGACCTATGTGTTTCTGCCATTAGTTTGCGGAGCTTACTCTTCAAGACACCGTTGTGTCTTTCCACCAGTCCAGCTGATTGCGGATGGTAAGCACAATGATTTTTGAGATCAATTTGAAACACTTGACCCAATTTCTGAACAATCTGGTTAACAAAATGAGACCCATTATCACTGTAAATGTGTCTTGGTATGCCAAATCGGGGAATTATTTCTGTAGTCAAAAGCTTTGCTACTGTTTGTGCATTCGGATGCTTCACTGGAAAAGCTTCTACCCATTTAGAAAAAGCATCAATAATGGTCAAACAGAACCTTTTTCTCCTCTGAGGGTATCAATTCAATAAAGTCCATACAGAGTGTGTGGAATGAATACGGAGGGGTAGGGAATGCCTGCTGAGACTTTTTAACTCCCCCCTGAGCATGATACTTTGCAGATATTAAACAAGATAAACAAAATTGCTTTGCATAAGTGGAAAACCCTTTACACCAAAACACCTTAAACACTATTTGAATCACCGTCTGTACTCCTACATGGGCAGGTCCATGGCTAACCAATGCCGCACATCTAAAAAGGTTTGAGGGTAATACCATTTTGCCATCTGATGCCCTATAAAACCCACTCTGAGTGATACCATATTTTACCCAACGACATTTTTCCTTCTGTGTCGTCAATGTTTGCATTACTTTTAGTGTCTCTAAGTCTAAGAGGTGTCCGGGCTCCAAATCATTATCACGTAAAAGCAAATCATTTTCTTGAGCTGCCTTTTTTGCAGCCATATCAGCAAGGGCATTTCCCCTGGAGACAGGATCTTTTCTGTTGGTATGTGCGGCCCATTTACATATCGCTATCTGAAGTGGTAGTTGCACTGCATCTAACTGTAAAATTAAATCTCTGTGATTTATTGGTTTGCCTGTCACAGTAACCATTCCCCTATTCTTCCATAGTTGAGCGAAAACATGTACAGTGGAGAAAGCATATTGACTATCTGTATAAATTGTCACTGTTACCCTCCCCTAAGGTACAAGCTTGAGTCAAAGCCACCAACTCAGCTGCCTGTGCAGAATATATGTTTGACAATCCTTTTGCTTCTAAAACTTCAGTTTCTGTGGTGACAGCATACCCTACTAGTGTTTTTCCTACAGTGTCTTTCTTTGCTGATCCGTCTACAAACAAAACGAGATCAGAATCTATCAACAGAATATCCATTAAATCTGGTCGGGGAAGTACTTTGTCATGAATGCTCTCTAAACAAATGTGTGGAGTACCTTCTTCTGGAGTCGGCAAAAGTGTCGCCGGATTAAGAGTAGTATATCTTTCTATGGTCATATGAGGCTGTGTCAGCAGCACTGTCATACACGACAAATGTCGACTAGGAGATAAAAAGGTTATCTTATCTTGCAGAAGTATAGTAGCTACTGAATGTGGAACCCACAATTGTAATGGGTGAAACAGAACTAATGATGCTGAGGCTTGTACTGCCATGGCGGCCGCCACCACAGCTTGAACACAATGCGGCAATGCCCTTGCAACAGGATTTAATCTGGAGGAGTAGAAAGCTATCGGCCTCTGTTTATCCCCATGTACTTATACCAGAACCAAAGTCATATATCCTCCCTTACAATCAACCATTTGTACAAACGGCTTAGAATAGTTCGGAAAACCCAAAACAGAGGATCCTGCTATCAATTGCTTAATTGTAATAAATGCCTGTATTGCCTTATTTGTCCACTGTATATTATTCTTAGCCGCCATGGGAGTATCATAGATCAGTGCAGTCAATGGCCCTACTTTCCTCAGCACAGTTAGGGGATCCAACTTCTACAAAAATTAGTCCCACCTAAAAAGGACATCATCTCCCGCTTAGTCGTAGGCATAGGTGCCTCAAGAATTGCTTGTTTTCTTTTGTTCTCCAATTGTCTACCTGCCTGTGAAATTAAATAACCCAAGTACTTTACTTGTGCTTTCCACAACTGTAGCTTTTCTTTATTTACCTTATGTCCTTGCTCAGCTAAAAAACTAAGAAGGGCAAGGGTATCCTTTCTACAACTTTCCTGCGTGGGTGAGGCCAACAAAATATCATCTACATACAACAGAGCCTGGCTTCCCTCTGGGGGAACAAACTGAGCTAAATTCGCAGCAATTTCTTGTGCGAATATTGTCAGACTCTCACAATAGCCCTGTGGCAATCTGGTGTAGGTGTATCTTTTACCTTGATAAGTGAATGCAAACCAAAATCTACTCTCCTTATGTAGTGGGGTATGGAGAAAAAGGCATTGCTTATATCTATGACAGAAAAACATCTGTGCTGAGGTAATAAATCATTAAGTAATGTATAGGGGTCAGGGACCACCGGTGCTCTTGGGATCACAGCTGAATTAACTGCTTGTAAATCCTGAACCAACCTCCATGACCCATCCGGTTTCTTTACAGGAAACAACGGAGTATTGCAGGGCGAATCTGGGCATTCAACAAGAATTCCTACCTGTTTTAGCTGCTCAATGACTGGCTTAATTCCTTCCTCTGCTTGTTTACTTAGTGAGTATTGGTGCTTATGAGGTCTAAAACCTGACTTTGGAGTTATATAAACTTCACCTGCTGTTTTCATCAGTCCTACATCCCCTTTACCTTTTGACCATAAATCTACAGGTAAGGCACTTAACGTACCATCTTCCTCGAGTTAGGAGGATTTGTCATGCCATTTCTGTTTTGTCATTCCTGAGGTGCACACTTGGTTGTGCCCAAGTCACCCAATTTAATCTTTGTACCTGGATCTGTTGATGCACACTTGGTTGTGCCCAAGTCACCCAATTTAATCTTTGTACCTGGATCTGTTGATCCTTCAACTGACTTTCGGACATTGTGTCCCAATTTGTTACCTTTTTCGCCAAATCTACCCAATGTGTCCCCACCGCTTTAGTAATTGAAATATGTGGGCTATAACCTGAGCGATATAAAGAATTCATTTCCTTGGTCAAAGTACAGGTCACTACTGTATTACCCTGCTTATCCCAAAACATATCATTCAAAATTATCCTTGCACATTTGTGCCTAAAGAATTCTTTTTCAAATTCTTGATCCGGACCAGGGGCCTGTCTGTAGTACATAGTACAATGTAAGTGCCGAACCTGTGACCCGCTCCTAGATTTACTTAAAGCTAGGTTGATCAAATCTGTATCAACCCTCCCCGGCCCGTTTGAAATCAAGTCTTGGCTATATCAGTAAAACAAGTCTTGTACTCCTTTGTACCACCAAGCCAACTGCTAACCTTTTCGCCTCAGTGCCTTTAGGTGTGGGAATAGCCGCTTTTCCAAACAAATGCATCAAATCTCTTCCCAGCAAATTAACTGGACAAACTTTCGATATAATTACCCTACACCTAACAGCTTGGTTTGTTTGCGGATCTGTGAACAATAGAGGATGAGACAGTGGCTCCTTATAGATTTTCCCATTTGCAGCTTTCACAAGGACAAACTGATCTGGTTCGCAGTTCGGGGGTAGAACTGCTGGACCCAAAAGTGTACGCGATGAACCTGAATTACATAAAAACTCCACTTTCTGTCCCTCAACCAAAAACTCTATCATGGGTTTTTGGTCCAGATGCACAGCAATGCCCAAATGTGCCAAGTTTATGACTTCACAGTCACAATCCCGCCCTTCCTTAATTTCCTGGGTGTCCTGACATTCATCACAGAGTGTCCGCCTCATCACCACCACAATCATTCTCGCTTTCTTCTTCTCTACAATAATCACAATAATGAATTTGGCACCTTCCTTTACTATCATATAGTCATGCGGAGCCCTTGTTCGTAAGCTGTGGGGGATGTTGTCACTCTTCACAGTCAGCAGCAAAGTGCCCACATCTACCGCATTTAAAACATTCTCCACGTTTTAACCTCCCCTCATATTCCTCTGAATGTCCACCCTGTTTATACGTGTCCCATTTCAGGCCCCCACATCTTTGTATGCCACCACTGCGCCCTTGCCCCCTTTGGTCCTGTACCAAAAATATACCACCATCATCCCCCTACTGCTAACACTTGTACTTTCTTTTTCTTTTTTAAATTGAAATGTCGCTCAGCATGCCGTGCATATTCAAACAAAGATTGCAGTCTACATGTTCTGTGATCAACCATATGCTTAGTTATAAAACTATTGGAGCCTTACAACCTTTAAGAAAAGCGTTTTTCAATTGCTGTTCATACGGACTATCAGTCTGATCCTGCGGAATCATCATTCCACAATGGTTATTGAACACTTCTGTCAATCTTACAATATAGTGATCTACAGATTCATCATTTTGGATGCACTGATTTATTACTGTCCAATCTGCTCTTGGACGCCACTTATCAGAAATTCTCTTCAACAGATCAGTGACTCGCGTCTCTAACACCCCAGAATTATGCTTTAATGTAGTGCCGTCATCTGCCTTACATGTCCAAGTACCACAAACTAAGTGCCAATCTGGACCCAGGATTTGTCGCACTACTTGTTCTACTTCTAAACCATTTAGATGATAACTTAAACGCATACCAGCTATGTCCTCAGAAAACTTTTGAAAATTAACCTTGGGATGAGGAATACCATCCGTAGCTCGTTTTATATCCTCTTTAGCCCAGGGACGATAAACTAAAATAGTTGGCTCTTGTCCAACATCACATGCTTGTGGGTTTGCAACTTGTATTAAGGGAAGGGCTTCTGAGTGGTCAGAAAGTTTAATGGGCTCAACGTCCTTGCCCTGCTGGTCCCGACCTTAACTGCATAGGTTGGTCTACCTGTTGCAAAGCAACCTTGGGTATTACGGGAATTTGTGGGTAAATTGGAGGTGTCACAACGTTTCCTTGAGCAGCCAATAACCCACCCTGCTGTACAGATCCCACATCTTCAGACTGATATTGAGGAGGTTTCGCCGGTATAGCAGCAGCAATTTCCCCATACGGTGGGGCAGTTGCCTGCCTTTGTACCGCACAAACTGTATGCTCATCCTCCTTATCTAAAAATAAACCTACTTTTCCACTTGGCACCAGTGATCCCTTTTGATTTATTTTGTCTTTTTCCTGACACTTTCTTTTATGGCTCGTTTATTTGCCTCAACCATTTTTGCGCTTGGGGAAATCCCAATTGTCTTTGTTTTTTAGTTCTAGTTCCCGCATCTCTTTTCAAATCTCTAACCAATTTTGCACAGGCATTCTTATTCAGTGTACCATCAAAATCATATCTTGACTTCCACTTTTTCAAAAATTTAACATTATTTTTGTTTAAACCTTTCATATACTTAGCATCAACATTTAAACAGGCATCACTTTCACACTTGCAGCAACTCGAACCCATGTTCCCCTAGATTTCTTATTTTACCTTTCCCTTTTTTTTTTTTTCTCCCTTTTCTCAGGTATTTAGGACTGTATCAAAATTATTTTACACGGTTTATTATAAAATGGGACTATCTTAACGGGTGACCCTAACAAAATAATCTTAAGTAATCCTACCCATCCTTAACTAAAAATAAAACCTTGTCGACAAGATTAAATTAAAAGAAATTTATTTTTCATCCTACCTGAACCAGATGAGACTCAGTTTCCCCTTTTCGTTCAGAAACCGTCCCTCAGGATAGGGATCGGAGAGCGCCCGGCCTCTTTCCAATGACAAATCAGTCGGAGGGCTTTCAGTCAAGGGAATCTTAACATGAGACATCCTCACCTGCACAGGTTTTTCGGTCTCTCTGTCTGATCCGCATCTTCGTAGAGGTTTCCGGTCCGAAGGACCAAAATGTCAGAAGAAAAAAATTCAAACAAGTCGCATCTGCCTCAGGTGATGAAATTTCCTTTATTAGCAGTTAACCAGATTACACAGCATGTTGGCCAAGATGTCCGGTCTGGACTGATCTGATCTCCTCTGATCTGATCAACTTGTTTACTGACATCAACTTTTATACTGCAAGCAAAACAACTTTTTGTTACATTTCTGACCGTTGACAGTTGGCTATGAAAAACATATAGGATAAACATGTTTATCACAAATTACCTCAAACCCACAGCTTGTACAGAATGTTCAAGTAGTACAGAATATTCAGTTCAACAACAGTAGCTCAAATTTTCCAGGAGAGACAGCCTGCCCCAGTAAATTAACTCTTACTCAGCCGTGCGTCCTTGTCCCAGGCTTCACTGAGCTATAACCAAATCTCTCTATTCTGAAATGCAGAAAACAGATATCATTCAGGTTCATAAGCAATGCTGCATTTTGTTCACAGATGAGGCCCATCTTTGATAGGCATATCCCAACAATTAACATGTTCACTTTGCAAGAACAGGAAAAAGACAAACAACAGTATGTTTTTAAAACTTTTTCTCTTAACAGAAACAACACACAATAAAGTGGTTTCAGCCATCAATGATTCCGGTCCCTCCAATGAACATCACTGTACTAACAACGAAAAAAATTACATCATATGCAGAGGTGGCAAGTTCAGCAGCTAGTATTAATGAAGCTCCTTTTTCTGAGGTATTGAAAAAGAACAATTGGACTACCAAGTGGCACAATGCCACCCAAATGAAGTTCAGGCCGAAAGGCAAGAACAAGAAGAAATGGTAGACAGAACTGAAGTACATGATTATGAAATGGACGTTTTAAATTTGTCAAATGTTTTTTTTTTATTAACAGATGTAGACAATGTCCTGAAAAAGGGCTTTTCTTTTATCCCATCAAACAGAGTTAATATTGGAAAATTGTTAACTGATTTTCGATTATACTTGAGAAAATTGAATTTAAGTTATATTATGCATGACATTTTACAGCATAAAACAACAAATATGGAAACACCAAAGAGCTAGTACATATAATCCTCCCTTACAGAGTACCTTACAAGTATTTCAAAATATATGTGAAGGTGAATTTAGAAAATTACAACTGGCACGAATTGAAAAAAACTTGCCTCAAGAAGAATTACTTGCTTTACAGAGATTGAGTACTGACTATAGAATTAGAGTAATGAAGGCTGATAAGGGCGGAAAAATTGTAGTCATGAACACTATAGATTATGAAAACACAATAGGGGACATGTTGGAACAGGATAATACTTACAAAAGAATCAACTATGAAGAATTACATCAGAGTTATAAAAGTATAGACACTTCAATTTTCGACATGTTCAGTCAAGGGGAGATTGACGGTGGTAGTTATGACTTCATGCAAGTGGAACAGCCTAAGATTGCAACATTTTTTTGGAATACCAAAAATTCTGAATAGTGACAGTATTCCACCCTTTAGACCTATCATTTCAGCTCGAAGGTCAAAAACTGAAAACATTTCTATTTGGCTTGACAGCATACTGAACCCAATAGTCCAAAAATCTACATATTATCTAAGGGATTCCTGGCATTTGTTAGAAATCTTGAGAAATTACAAAATTGGTGATAAAGAGATGTTCTTTGGAACCCTTGATATTAAACATTTATATACATCAATAGATCAGGACACAGGGATAGAGTACGAGAGAATATTTAAATAGTAATACAGAATTACTGGGGTTAAAAATAAATACCATATGTAGTCTTATGGAAACAATTTTGGCAAACAACAACTTCACTTTTAACAAATCTGTGTACCAACAAATTTCAGGTGTAGCAATGGGGGCTAGGGTAGCTCCTGCTTTTGCCAACTTAGTTATGGCTAATTGGGAGCTAAAATTTTTAGAATCTCACCCTAGTTTTGTAAAGGTAGAGATTTATTGCAGGTACATTGACGATTTGTTTTTTCTCTGGTCAAGAGATCAAAATGATTTTGAAAAATTAGTCAAAGACTTGAATTCAACAACATCATTTTTGTCCTTCAAAATTGGTGGGTTTGGTAAAAAGTACAGTTTTGTACCTACCATAAATGTAGATGTTCGAGGATCCACATTGCTGCAGTCCTAACTATTGGGTAGTCCGCTGTCCAGTCGGCCCGAATACCAAAGTATATGGCTGACGTCGGTCAGGGCGCATTAGACTGACGTCAGTACGTCAGGGTACTAATGCGCATGACCGACGTCATATCCTCAGTCTTTTCTTGCCCCAGATGTCAGAAGACCCTGAAAAGATAAGGCCAAAAACCAAAAACTCCCAAAATACCTGCACCAAAAAATATATATATATACAATATATACACAATCAGCAGAATATAACCTCACCTACACAACCACCCCTAAACACAGAGGGGAAGGAGGGAGGGTAAATTGGACTGCAGCAATGTGGATCCTCGAACATCTACATTTATGGTAGGTACAAAACTGTACTATGTTCTTCATTCCACATTGCTGCAGTCCTAACTATTGGGTAGAATCCCAAAGCAGAGGTAAGGGAGGCTGGCAAATCATAAGGAAGCAGGAACTGACAACATGCCTTGCAAAATAGCTGTGGCAAAACCAGCCCTAGACTTAGAGTAGAGAGGAAGGTGATAATGCTTAGAGAAAGTATGCACTGAACTCCAAGTAGCTGCCTCCAAAATATCCCTAGTTGCCACCCCCCTTAGAAATGCTGTGGAAGTGGCAGTAGCCCTAGTGGAATGAGGCCTAATCCCAGCTGGAATCTCCTTGCCATGATGGGAATAACAAAAAGTAATGCAACACCCAATCCACCTAGAAATAGTTTGTTTTGACACAGGCTTGCCCTTTGAACTCAAAGCAAAAGAAACAAACAACTGCTGAGTCTGCCTAAAATCCTTAGTCCTGCTCAAATAATAACGCAATAGCCTGTGTACATCTAAAGTGTGCAAAATCTTTTCCCCTTTATTTTGGGGATCTGCATAAAAGGTAGGCAAATGAATAGTTTGGTTTAAAGCCACACTAGAAACCACCTTAGGCATAAAGGAAGGATTAGTACGTAAAGATACCCTATCCTTATGAAAAATCAAAAAAGGCTCCACTGCCATAAGGGCCTGCAACTCAGAAACCCTTCTTGCAGAAGTAATGGCCAACAAAAAAGCAGTCTTCCATGACAAGTATTTCAATTCAGCAGTAGCCGAGGCTCAAAAGGTTGTAGAGTAAGTTTCTCCAACACAAAATTGAGATCCCAAGCAGGAGTAGGAGCTCTACGTGGGGGTCTTATATTCTTTGCCCCTCTAAGAAATTGCTTGAACAAAGGATGCGAAAACAATGGTGGGTCACAATCATAGTGAGCTGAAATTGCTGCAGCATGAATCTTAATGGAAGAGAAAGACAAACCTTTGTCCAGTAACTCAGTAAGATATTGAAGAGCCACACTCAAATTTGGCTCAGTAATCTCCAAATTGTTTGCTGCACTCCAAAACAAAAATCTCTTCCATTTTTCTGCGTACACTTTCCTTGTACTAGGTCTTCTGGCTTCCATAATCACATTTAAAACTTGTTGAGGAAGCTGAGACCTGCTGTCTTTCAAAACAGAATATGCCAGGCTGTTAGATGTAGAGAGTGAAGCTTGACATTGAGCAGATGACCGTCCCTCTGAGACAACAGGTGTGGAATCAAGGGTAAAGGCCATGGAGGCTTCCTTACCAGACTCCTCAGTAATGGGTACCAGTGCTGCCGAGGCCAATCTGGAGCTATTAAAATCATCCTTGGCTTGTCTTGTCTGACCTTTAGAAGCACCTTTGGAAGAAGATGCAGAGGTGGAAAGGCATACACATGAAGATTTTTCCAACTGAAAGAAAGAGCATCCACTTTCCAAGCTGTGTGATGAAATCCTTCGTGCAAAACTTTGGCAGCTGGTGGTTTAGTGGAGAAGCGAACAGATCTATGTCTGGAGTTCCCCATGACACTGTCAATTTTGAAATACATGAAGATCCAGTTTCCACTCGTGGGGATCCATGATTTGTCTGCTTAATACATCTGCTAAGGAGTTCTGTGCTCCCGGCAGAAACCTTGCCTGAAGAGTTAGTTGCAGACTGAGCGCAGTTTCCCATAAAATCATTGCTTGTCTGCACAATGGGTAAGAATGTGTTCCCCCTTGTTTGTTGATGTACCACATGACAGTTGTGTTGTCTGTTAGAATCAACACCTGCCCTGGAAGAAGTAACTCCTTGAAAGCAATTAATGCAAACTGAACTGCTAACATCTCTTTCATGTTGATATGTAGATGCTGTAGTCTGGCAGGCCACTTGTCTTGTATCCACTTTCCATTTAGATGAGCTCCCCAAGCAATATCTGAGGCATCTGTCGTTAGAATCTGACTTGCCTCTGGCCGGGTCACAGAGAGTCCCTTGTTTAGGTGACATTCCTGAGCCCACCACAAAAATTCCTTTTGAATGCAAGGTATTATTTGAATGACAGTGTCCAAATCCTGGCAGTGCTGTGTCCACAGATTTTGAGATACCATTGTAGCTTCCTCATATGCAGTTTGGCATTGGGAAGCACCAGAATACAAGATGCCATGAACCCTAAGGCTTGAAGGACTGTCCTTGCAGTCAGCCCGGACTGAAGAGATAGATGATGGAAGTAACTGGAAAGATTCTTTTGTTTGTCCGGGGTTAAAAGGCCATCTGGGCTGCTGTATTCAGTCTCACACCCAGAAAGCACATGTCTTGAGAGGGTACTAGACTGGACTTTATTTCGTTCACAGAATACCCTAGGCATCTTAGCACTGCTATGACATATTCCAGATGCTGTAGAAGATCTTCTTTTTCTTGAGCCAGAATCAGGCAGTCGTCCAAGTAAGGATAGATTTGGATTCCTTTTAGCCTGAAGTAAGCTATCACTGGAGCCAGAACTTTTGTGAATACTCTGGGCGCAGTAGATAAGCCAAAGGGCAATGCAGAGAACTGATAATGAGAATTTCCAGCTCGAAAACGCAGATACTTCCTGCAACTTAGTCTTATTGGCACATGAAGGTAAGCTTCCTTGAGATCTAAAGTTACCATCCAGTGATCTTTGCCCAGCAGAGGTAAAAGTTGTAACGTCAACATTTTGAACTTGGGAATGTCCAGATAAGTGTTGAGGATAGATAAATCCAGAATTGGTCTCCACGTGTTCCCCTTCTTTGGTACTAGGAACAGGCGAGAATAAAATCCTAGGCCCCTTTCCGGCACAGGAACTGACTGAATGGCCCCTATTTGGAGCAACAGAGAAATTTGCTTGTGAGCCTCTGTTCTTTGAAGAGGAGGAATGTCTGGCATGCCTTTGAAAGGAGGCAAGGTATGGAAATAAAACCTGTAACCGTGGTGAATAATATCCAGAACCCATCTGTCTTGGGTAATTAAATCCCAATTCTCTTTGAAAAGAGACAGCCTTCCTCCCAAAGGTGCTGCCAGGCGAGAACGTACTGGCAGCTGAAAAGGCAGGTCATTGGGTCTGCTTACGAAAGGACTGACCCCTGCCCTCACCAGAAGTCTGAGCAGGGGAACTCCCTGTCCTAGGCCTAAAAGAACCCTGAGCTCTGCCCCTACCACGTCTAGACCTACCCCTAGACTGGGAATCATAAGCAGGATAAGTCCATCCCTTAGTAGGCCAATTTCTACTAAACTTTGGAGGCTGCACCTGCAAAAAATCTTTAACAGTTTGCATAGACTTAGCCTTGTCCTCCATTTTCTTCAAAACTGCTTCCACAGGCGAACCAAACAACACATCAGACTGTAAAGGAGCATCCAAAATCCTTGTCTTAACATGCTCAGCTAAATTCTGATCTCTCAGCCAGGCGTGCCTACGAAGAACAGAACCAGTGGCAGCGACCCTGGAGGAGGCCTGCATAGCATCAAAACCACACTGCAAGGAATGTTTACCCACCTGTTCAGACACATGAACTAAATCCTGCAACTCTTTACACTCAATACCTTCAGCCAGAGCATCCACCTTAGATTTCAACTGTGAAAGAAGATAATTCTGATATTTTAACATGTGAAACTGACAATTCAACGCCCTCATGGCTAAAGTGGAAGAAGTATACACTTTCTTTCCCCATCTATCCAAAGCCCTTGCCTCTTTATCAGGAGGGACAGGATTTTTAACAACTGAGGCCTTCACACCTTTAGGCCCCTGAGAGACAGTTTCTGGGTCTGCCCTAGGACTCTTAAAAAAATACTTATGAGCTTCAGGCACCCTATAATACCTATCAGGTTTAACTGGGGCAGGAGGCAAAGAATCAGGATTCAGAGAAGCCTCTGCAAACACATCTTCCACCACATTCAAAACAGGAGGTATAGCTAAAGGCCTATGCTGGGGTAAAAACAAGAATTCCCTAAGCCTTTTCCTGGAATCAGAGAAATCTTGACCTTCCCATTTAAAATGCTCCCTCATGGAATGCAGAGTCTCTGAAAATGAAAAATCCTCAGGAGGAGAAGCAGAAGGAGTAGAATCATCCACATCAGAATCAGAATAAGGAGGGTACTCCTGCAAGTCTTCAGCCGAAGACTCAAGCCTCCGAGCATTGCTCAAAACTCGGAAACTCAGGTTCCACCCTAGGCCTCTTATCAGGAGGGGGCATAGAACCCCTAATCATAGTAATCAAATCCTCTGCCATTTTAAGCATATGTTTCTTAGGCAAAGATCCTGAAGCACTAGGAGAAACCCCCACAGAAGCTAAACTTGGCCTGCCCCTCAAAGAAGCCTTGGAAACTGAAGGGGAGGCTCTAACCACCTTAGGAAGAGAACAGCCACCTGAGAAGCCCCCTCAGCCTGGCCTACTTCCTGAGAGGATACATCCTGTAACAGTAAAGTCTCTCCCTGAGACTCCAAAGAGACACCTGGCAAAACCTCCGGCTCCACTGAGCCTTCCAAAGAACCGACGTCTGGGACTGTCGGTTCCTCCACCCTAGGCTTTGCTGCTTTATCTTTGCGTTTTTTTAGCCGAAGCCGGCGTCGGAGCATCCGACGGCATTTTATAATTACAACGCTTCCCAAACACTAACCTGGCACAGTCTAACCTTCTTTTAATAGTGCGTTTGTTAAATCTAGCACAAGAGCGGCATCCAACAACGTCGTGCTCAGGCCCTAAACAAGGTATACACAAAGTATGGTAATCCCTATGAGGTATCTGTTTCCCACAAGAAATACAGTTATTCACCTGACATCCGGTTAAATACTGAGGCAAGAAAAACCAAAATATTCCCAACGGGTACTTAGCCAACTTTGATTCGGTCTGAAACTCTGACTTCAGAAACTTTCAGAACGCCAACCTGCACTCGCAAAATTGCTTCTGCATCGGACCATGCGGCAAAAAAGACTGAGGATATGACGTCGGTCATGCGCATTAGTACCCTGACGTACTGACGTCAGTCTAATGCGCCCTGACCGACGTCAGCCATATACTTTGGTATTCGGGCCGACTGGACAGCGGACTACCCAATAGTTAGAACTGCAGCAATGTGGAATGAAGAACATCAATCAATTTTCTTGATTTGACTTTAGAAATTGATTATAAAGAAAGAACATTTGTAAGTAGGATTTACAGAAAAAACGTATTTTGCCAACCAATATTTGCATAGGGACAGCCTACACCCTATCCACATGAAAAAGGGTGTTATAAAAGGGCAAATGATAAGGTTGAGTAGGCTGACTTCAAATGATGACACATTTGTAAGAGAGGTGTGTATTCTGAGACTTTTGTTTCAAAATCGTGGATATGATTCTACGTGGGTCAGAAATATAGAAAGTGAAGTTATGTTGTTAAGAAGAAATGTGGCCAAACCCATTTTACAATCTAAGGATATTATGATTGAACATGTTCAAATTCTCTGACTGAAGGTAGAAGTGGAGATACTGAATATATGATTTCATTTCCAATACCTATAATCAATGAGATGTGGTTGATCAAAAATATTTTGGAAAACTGGAGAATTATATTGGGTAATAAGGATTTAGTAAACATACTAGGGTCGGCTCCTAGATTCACATACAAAAAGATCACCAATATTAAGAGCATGCTAGAATCAGGTGATGTGAAATTAAGGAATTGCACTCATATTTGTACAAATAAGAAGGGTACTTACAGTTGCAATAATTGCAGACCGTGTAGATTTATTAGTAACACATCTTTTGTCACGATTGGGAATTCCGAAAAATTTTTTGGGCCAAGGAATACTTTAATTGTAATAGTGAGTTAGTGGTCTATTTAGCAACTTGTGTGACATGTGGAATTTATTATATAGGTAAGACCAAAAGATGTTTAAAACAGAGGATTTACGAACATTATTTAGCGATAAAGAAAAAGGATAAAAATAATGCATTATCTAGACACGCCAGTACATGTAATGAGTTCAAAAAGTTTGAATTTTTTATCTTGGATAAAGTAGATAAATCATGTTTTGCTGGTGATTTGAAAGACATTTTAGTGTGTAAAGAAGCCTATTGGCAGTTATACTTGGGGGCTGATAGAGCGCCCGGTTGAACGAAACTATCAGTTTAAAATGTTTTTTGTTGTATAGATAAATGACACAGGATTAATATTTATTTATATATAGACTTACATTTTTATAGCCAATTTTAATCGTATTTGATTAATAACTGTTGTGTCATTTCCTGTTTGTGTGTATAAAAAGGAAGGGTGGGCAAGTGAATGATGTTTCTGATGAAGGTCACGAATTAAATGTGATTGAAAGCGCTAAATATATTGCATCCGTTTGGTCTTTTGGTGAACTGAAGAACTTTTTCTAGTTTATGTTGACTATACCTGCCATATTCTCCAAGTCAATTGAGGAAAAAAAACAAGAGAACACTCAGCCAGTGAAACAAAAACTCCTCTCAGTCCACTAGGACAGGAGGACGGAGGGTGGGACGCAAGAAAGAAGGCGAGATGAAAACAACTAACATGGAACGTTATGGTAGGTACATAACTTCTTTATGTTAAGTTGTCTATCTCGCCTTCGTTCTTGCTGGTTGGGACAGCGTCCCTAACATCCTGGGTGGCTCAGTGGAAGACTTCAGAACAGTGGAACCAAAGTCAGCTCTGCTACTGGAGACCATATCCAGCTTGTAATGAGAAATAAAGGTATGAGAGTTTGCCCACGTGGCAGCTGCACAAATATAATCCATGGGCAACCTGGACTGGAAAGCTACAGAGGTGGCCAAGGCCCTAGTAGAATGACCTTTCGGTTTAATAGGTAACTCTTTGTTCCCTAACTGATAAATGAAAGTAATAGTGTGTGATAACCATCTCGACAAGGTCATCTTGGAAACTGGGAGACCTTGTTTGGCTAAGGCATAAGAAAGGAATAATTGGTCCGACTTCCTTATTTCCTTAGTTCTGTGCAGGTAAAAATGCAATTGTCTATGGACGTCCAATTGGTGTAGTTTGTACTCTGCCTTGTTGGTATAATTAGGGAAAAACACAGAAAGATCTATAGATTGGTTTAAATTATTTTCTGAGCAGACCTTAGGAAGAAACAAAGGATTAGTCCTCAGAGCAACCCTGTCCTTATGAAAAACCAAGTAGGGAGGACAAACACAGTGTCGGAAGTTCGGAGACGTGTCTGGCTGAAGTAATAACTACCAAAAAGATGGTCTTCCAAGATAGAAACCTGATGGAGCAAGACACTGCTGGTTCAAAAGGGGGGAGAATTAAGGAAGTTAGGACTAAATTAAGGTCCCAAGGAGAAGGAGGATCTCTCACTGGAGGCCTAAGAAGAGATGTCCCTCTCAAAAAAGCTTTACAGAGCTTATGAGACAATGTTAGAATTTGACAAGCCAACATGAAAGCTAGAAATGGCCGCTAATTGTACCCTGATCATAGTGGAAACGGACCCGGAGTGAAACAGATGTGCTAGGAATTCCAGAATTTCGTGGACTGGGGCTGAAAAGGGATCCACATTCCTAGCCTTTGCCCAATAAGAGAAATGTTTCCATTTGCTAGCATAAGTTTTCCTAGTTGTAGACTGAGAGGAGATGATAATCTCACGGACTGCTGGAAAAATGCTAGGAAGCCTGGCTAAGGTTGGAAGTGGAGCAACCAAGCTGTGAGCTGGAGAGTTTGGAGGGATTGATGCAACCCGCTTGACTGATGAACCAGGAGGTCTGGAACTGGGTCCAGAGTCCAGGGCTGATCAAGAAGGTAACGGTGCAGGAACAGAAACTATATCTGTAGAGGCCAGTAGGGGGTAATGAGGATCATTTTGCAACCCAACAATATTGCTTTCTGTATAAGTTTGGGTATCAGGGGAAAAGAAGGAAAGGCATAAAGTAGTCTCTGAGGCCAATCGTGGACTAGAGCGTCTCTGGGTATGTGACCCGGAAGCGGAAGAAGGGAAAAGTAGTTGCTGCATTTGCTGTTGAAGAGGGTGGCAAAGTTTAGTTAATAGTGACAATTTTATATATATTTTTGTATGCATTTTTATGTATTGTTTATACACAATACATATAGTATTTAGGTTGTACATTTGTATATCTATGACAGCATTGAATGTACTAATACGATGTAGCCACTTTGCTTTATATGGCTTGGAAGGTTGGTTAACTCGTGCATTACAAAGGATACTGTTTCTTTAAATTTCTTTAAACCTTTTTAAATTCTTGGTGCCAAAAAATATTTATAAGTTTGATTAATTGTATTACAAGATGTTCTGATAAAGCCCAAGTGGTTTGGGTGAAAGCGCTTAACTTTATCAGTCAATTTAATGCAACATTTGGAATACTTTTTGAACGTTTTTTAGCTTTGTTACAATAAATCCGTTTTACGCTGGCAAGTGGTGAAGCATTTATTGGTGACTCCGGGGCTGTTTGCTGCATAGGAAATGAGCCTCGTGGAGGAGTTAACAGAATTACGCATTGCTAGCTGGGAAGCTACTTTGGCTTGGGCTCCCTCAGCTGTTGGATCTCGAAGGGTATCTCCGAGCTCTTTAAGGAGATCCCTTTGAAGTCGGGTAAAAAGTCGGGTAAAATGACAGGTAGTTCAGTGACCTCATGAAGGTCGCCGAAGCGAACATTCGCTTCCCGTATCTGTCCATCGTCCTAGACTCCTTGTTAGGGGGATGGACAGATGAAGAGGTCTCCGCTAACTCTTTTTGGTGGCTGCTGCTACCACCATAGCATCAACAGGAACACCTTTAGAAAGGAATTGCTTATCCTGGGGTGTTGTAATGAATTTACCAGGTCTCCTCGGAGTTGGTTCCACTGTATCCGGAGCTGACCAAGCCTTTCGAGCCACCACTGCCATAAGTGGATCGAAAGGCGGAGAAACCCAGGAGGTGGAAGGTCGGGAACCAAAAGCATCCAGAAATACAGACTCATCCTCGGTAGGGGCTAGGGGATTCCAGTTCCCCCTCTGCCTAAGCATTTCCAAGATGTCCGAAAAGGAAACATCTTCAGAGGGGGATCTCGGGGACCCTTCCAAATCATCTAAGTCTGTATCAGAAATGACAGACTAAGGGGAGTCAATGTGCTTCCTCTTACACTTCTTCCAAGGGGGCTCGTCTGAGTGATCAAGAGAGGCCTCGGAAGAGGAGGAAACACCCAATGGGGTGTCCTGGAGCATCGGTTCTCTACGCTTAGGGTCTGGAGAAGGAACAGAGGTTGGCACAGGCACTACAGGGGACGGAGCTGGTGGGGCTGAAAGTGGAGCTGACTCAGAGGACAGCACACTCCACATGATCTCAAAGGCGTCCCTGCAACGCGGAAGAGAAAGTTCCGGTTCCAAAGAAATAGGAATCTTTCTCCGCATCGAGGGGGACGGCTCCTAGGCCGATGCTGGGGCTGAGCACACCTGCACCGATGCTCCGAGAGGGAGAATGGCGTCCGACAAGGGTCCGATGCCACTCCCCCCCTCGGAGCAGACGAGGGAGTCACGGCACCCAGATCCCTCGATAGAAGGTGCCACCGAGGGAATCAGAGCAGACGTCGGAACTGAAGGAAATAGAGTCATCGGAGCCGACGGTTCTACTACTCGAACCCCAACGAACTCTCTAAGTTAAACGAGTTCTACAAAAAAGGGACACTACAGAAAAAAGTTAACTACAACAGTAACAACACTATTGCTAAAATAAAACAAACAAATACTAGAAGAGTTAAATTCTAGTAGAGAATTTACAGAAAATATTAAATATACAAGCCTGTGCCAGAAAAATGACACCCTCGCAGCTGAAGTGGCAAACGAGATCTGGGTAGCTATCGCTAGGCATTATGGGATAAGGGGTAGCCTCAAGCCAGTAAACAGCTCTTGAGCTATTGAAGATGGCCGAGTCGGAGCAGAGGATCGGCTCCGATCCCAACCAGCAAGAACGAAGGCGAGATAGACAACTTAACATCTAATTCTATGTCAGCAATGCATCATAACATGTTAATGATTCAGAATTGTATTCTCAAAGATCTGCATTTTCACTTGCCAAATCAAACAATCTCAAAGATCGAAATGGAGGCTATCCATGAACTAGAAACAAATCATGATTTGGCAATATTGTCTGTGGACAAGGGTGGGGCAGTAGTTGTACAGGATTGGACCCAATACAACACAGAAGCTGAGAGACAGCGGACAGTCGTTACTATACTCACATGACACTGGACCCAACTCCTGGTTTCAAGAAACAAATGTATCAGTTTTTGGCATCCGCCAAGAATGAGGGAATCATCACGGACAACACATTGCATCACCTCACGGTGCCTGACCCTTCCAATCAGTATATGCACTTTCTAGCCAAAATACATAAGAATTTAGAAAACCCACCTGGTAGACTTATAGTTTTCAGGTAGGGGCTCTTATCAGTGAACCATTATCTCAGTTTCTGATACAGTATCTTAACTCAATTCACCCCAGAGCAGCTCAGGAAAAGCTGCCTACTTAATTCCACCATAGGACCAACAGTGCAGCCTGAGCTCATTTTCAGAAAATCCATTTGTAATACCATACAGAAAACAAATGTTCATAACTAACTATAAGAGCTAGACTAAAAATGTAAACGCGAAAGTTGTTCAGCAGACTCTGACCTTTCTAACAGTGTAAATGTTGATAGCGCATATCAAAAGTCATTATTAAATATTTGGCAAGGAAGGCTGATATTGTGCATATTTTTTACCTTTTGGAAAAAAGCACAATATCTTGGTCAATGTACCATGCAGACCCATACAATTTGAATTTAATTTGTTAATATGAATGTCACCTTTAAAATGATACCTTAACCATTACTGTGGGATGCTCCTTTCTTGAGATATTCACAGAAATATGATTAATATATTATTTCTCATAGGTTCATAGGTTTATACTAGGCTATCTGACCCAAGGCATTTATAAGCCTAGCCCAAATTTTTGTGGCTTACGCCACCCCTTATATGAAAAAATACTGTGCCCATTAGTTTGTTGTGCCTCTGTCCAGCAGTGACACAGAGATGATTCCCGGGATAAACCTACGATCTCCCATCCACAGGTCACGATTTCTCTTGAACAGAGCCAGCGAGGTGCTCTGTCTCACATGGATCGGGATTTTATTCCACAGCATAGGGAGTCTCTGAGTGATAAATCTATCCCTCCAGCACGTCCTATTTATAATAATTGATAAATAAATCATTTCATCACCTGTAACAGACAGAGCCTACATATCAGTGTAGAAGTTGTGCATCTGAATGTCCGCTTCAGAATGATGCATCATTTGTGTGATCACCATGTTCCCTTGCAAAGATATGGGCATAATAATGAGAAGTATTGTAAATGTATAATTTTCATAATCGTAGAAGACTAAACAAACTGTGATATCTTTACATGTATATAGTGCACAGAGACAGTTCTTTTACCATGTAAGGAGTAACACTGTCTTCAAAATGAGGTATTACTTGGCAAACTGACATGCTCCCTTGCAAAGTTATTTACCAAAATATGAAAAAATAATAGTTTCCATAACCTACTTCCAAACAAACTTTGATATCTGCACGTGTCCAACATACAGGCACAATTATTTTACCATGTTGGAACCAGCAATACTGTCTTCAAAATGAGGTATTACTTGGCACATTCAGATGCTCCCTTACAAATTTATCTACCAAAATATGAAAAAAAAATAATTTCCATAACCTAACTCCGAAACAAACTTTGATATCAGCACGAGTACAACATACAGGCACCATTCGTTTGCCATGTTAGAACTATCAATACTGTTTTCAAAAAGAGGTATTACTTAGCACATTCAGACGCTCCCTTGCAAAGTTATTTACCAAAATATGAAAAAAAATCATAATTTCCATAACCTAAGTCCAAAACAAACTTTGACATCTGCACGTGTCCCACATACAGGCATAATTCTTATTCTTGTACCATGTTGGAACCAGCAATACTGTCTTCAAAATGAGGTATTACTTGGCACATTCAGATGCTCCCTTGCAAAGTTATTTACCAAAATATGAAAAAAAAAATCATAACTTCTATAACCCAAGTCCGAAAAAAGCTTTGATATCTGCACGTGTGCAACATACAGGCAATTTGTTTACCATGTTGGAAAGTACAGTTGTGTACACCTACCATAAATGTAGATGTTCGAGTGTCTTCACTGTTGCAGTCATGACTGTAGGGTTCTCCCCTGCCGGCAGGCAGTCCTCGGTTGGCCAGAATCCCAAAGTCTGGGTCCGGCGTCGGCTGTTCAACCATGCTCCCTGACATCAGAGCGCCAGGAGTACAAAGCTGACAGCCGACGCAATCTTCTCCAGTTTTTCTTGCCCCAGATGTCAGGAGTCCCAAAATGAGAAAGGTCCCATATCCTTTGCAAATACACCTCAGAAGAATGGTGAAAAAAGGAACCACACAAAAGTAAAAATAAGAGGGGACAGGAGGGAGGGAAACCCAGACTGCAACAGTGAAGACACTAACATCGACATTTATGGTAGGTGTACACAACTGTACTATGTTCATCGTGTTTCACTGTTGCAGTCATGACTGTAGGGTAGAATCCCAAAGCTGAAAGAAAGGGAGGTAGTCAAAGAAGAAGGGGCGGCTAAAAGGCCCTGCAAGACTGCAGAGGCAAAGCCTGCCCTAGACTTAGAGTACAGAGGTAGATTGTAGTGCTTAGAAAAAGTATGCACTGAACTCCAAGTTGCAGCTTCCAAAATGTCTTTGGTAGGAACTCCCCTGAGAAAAGCCGCAGAAGTGGCAGCAGCCCTGGTGGAATGAGTCCGTATACTCACTGGGATTTGCTTTCCATGGTGAGAATAACAATCTGATTCCATGAGCAATCCACTTAGAAATGGTCTGTTTTGAAATGGCTTTACCTTGGGAACTTGAAACATAAACAAACAATTGTTCTGATTTTCTGATGTCCTTGGTTCTGTCCTGGTAAAAACGTAGTTGTCTGTGTACATCCAAGGAATGTAAGATCCTTTCCCTTTTATTTTGAGGAGTGGGGAAAAAGGTTGGCAAGTGGATAGTCTGATTTAAAGCCACTTTGGAAACCACCTTAGGCATGAAGGTAGGATTAAGTCCTCAAAGACACTCAGTCTTGATGAAAAATAATATAAGGTTCCACAGCCATAAGAGCTTGTAACTCCGAAACTCTCCTGGCAGAGGTTAGGGCTAAAAGAATAGCTGTCTTCCAAGATAAAAACTTGATGTCAGAAGAGGAGGCAGGCTCAAAAGGAGGCAAGGTTAGTTTTTCCAAAACATAGTTGAGATCCCAAGCAGGAATGGGAGGA
This sequence comes from Protopterus annectens, assembly GCF_019279795.1. Lineage (NCBI taxonomy): Eukaryota > Metazoa > Chordata > Ceratodontiformes > Protopteridae > Protopterus > Protopterus annectens. The sequence continues at coordinate 788,450,638 of NC_056733.1, read as the reverse complement.
GATCTAGGAGGTCTTAAGTTCTTAGCTCCTCTGAGAAACTGTCTCATGAGCTGGTGGGAAAAGATTGGAGGGTCTGTATTATAATGAGCAGAAATAGCAGAGGCATGTATCTTAATGGAAGAGAAAGAGAGGCCCTTATGTAAGATCTGTCAAGTAAAGTAAAATTAAAGGAATGTTCGGAAGAAGAGGATCAGAATCCTGAACCTGCAGAATAGACTCCTCTGCATCAGAGTCTTCAAAAGGAGAATAGGTATAGTCCTGGTCCTCAGAGTGTTCAGAGGTAATAGAAGCTTGATCTGAGGAAAGGTAGTCTTCCTCTAATCTGGGCCTTTTGTCCGAGGGGGGTTGAGAACCCCTGATAAGAGTAATCAAATCCTCAGCCATTTTGAGTATCTGTTTTTTAGGCATGGGGCCTTGAGAGGGGGACTGAGGTCCCTGTTTTTTAGTTTTCATGGCTGCTTTGATTTTGTGAAAGCTTTAATAGAGGAGGAAGGCCTGAAGACACCTTGAGAAATGGCAGGCCTGTCTAAACTGAGTTTCCCCGCAAAGAGTGGCATCGGTATCTGTAGTTGGAATGGGGACCAAGGAGCCTGCGACCTCGGGTACTGAAGACACTGGTAATGAAGTGTCATCGGTACTCAGGGGCTGCGCAGGCACCTCGCTGAGAACCGGAGAACCGGTAGTCGGCCTTAGCGTGGTGTCAGTAGAAGTCACGGACCTCGTATGTCGGTCCTTATCTTTGAGTCTTTTACTCAAAACTGGAGTCGGAGTATCTGACGACATAATAATTTAATTTTTTACCAAAATAGTGAAGGGCGAACTCCGCCTGATGCTTAATAGTGCGTTTGTTGAATCTAGCACAAAAACGGCAGGCCGAGACGTCGTGGTCTGGGCCTAAGCAAGGAATACAGAAAGAGTGGAAATCCTTATGCGGTATTTGCTTCCCACATGAAATGCAATTAACTTTGTCTGACATCGGTCTGAGGCAAGAAAAGTTTCCCCAACGGGGTACTTAGCTTTCAAGACAACTTCGGCTGAAATATTTTTGTAAATCTCAGGAGCTGACCGGCACTTGCGAACTGCTTCTGCTTCGGGCACCGCGCGGCAAGAAAGACTGAAGAAGATGGCGTCGGCTGGCTCTTTTATACCCCTGCTGCACTGACGTCAGGGAAGAAGAGACGACAACCGACGCCGGACCTAGACTTTGGAATTCGGCCAACCGAGGACCCGCCTGACGGCAGGATAACCCATCTGTTATGACTGCAGCTATATGCACGATGATCATCACTCGACGAGAAGGCAAACAGAGAACTTGCCCGTGACAGCACTATGTTCCTTGTGACAATATTTTTGACATGTTAGTATAATTATAAATAAAAAAACAAAAACTACCACCAGGTAGATAACAGGAAACTGTATAGTATTATCGAGTGTAAGTACAGCGCCAAAATGTTGAATACAACTTTAACAAAGAAAAAACTGCACCAGTAGCATAATTACTGTTCATTCGTTTGCAAACAGTCAAAGAAAAGCAGAACAGTGAGACACTGATTGTATACAAGGCAGTAAATTAATTCTAACACTGAATTCACTATTTATGTAATCACGATACAGAGTTAGCTTAGTGGCCAGACGAACAACACTGCCGTTTTAACTGCATTGAAGCAGTGCTACAGTAATGCTTTGCAAAATATTTCCTGACTGCAGGGAGAAACCATGCTGAACAAAGAAATATCCTATGTAAAAGAGTAAGATTCTTTTTAAAAAAAAAAAAAAAAAAAAAAACAAAGGACAGCAGTGGTACCAGCACTTATCGGGCAAAAAAAGGCACTGACCTTTAGAAATAAGCTAGTCTGCATAAAGCCGCAGATGGGTAAGCAGGCTTACAGAAGAGCCATTAGAGTCTGCATTTATCAGCATTGGGGTAACCTTTGTGATGAGAAGCATGTTTCTGCTTACTTGTAAAAGGCCTGTGCTGTCGGAACAAAACAATAATTTTGGGGATGGAAGTGTGACGCAAGTGGTCGTCTGGATTGCAGAAAACCGATTGGCTGCCACCACTTGCTTAGTCAACAACTTCAGAAGAAGATTTTCTAATAAAAGTTTAATGTAAACATAATGCAAAAACATGCTGAATCGTAACCGAATAAGACAAATTACAAGTTCAGTTACGATTTCAGTGTGTTTTCAGCTACAAACCTGCAATGGAATTTATCACGCTTGTGGAAGGCACTCAGGGGTAACAGCTTGCATTTAGTATCTTCTCATGGTGCGCTTGGTGTTAAGCAGAGGCGGCCATGAGAAGGTACTCGGGGTTAATGAGTTAAACCACTTCTGAAATGGGTTAGGGCCTATATCCAAGACACTACGGAATTCCTTTAAGTTATTTCTGAGATGCAGCTTGAGCCAGGGTGGTTACTTTGCACCCTAGATGTTTCTGCATTGTACACTACCATTCCTCACTGGGCAGGCCTGGAAGCATTAAAATACTGGTCATACAAGTCAGAGTTGTACCATCTGGGTTTCAACACTTTTTTTTACTTTGCCTTGCGGAACATGTTCTAAGAATGTGTTCTATTACCAGAACAAATGCTATTTACAAATACACGGCACTGCTATGGGAGCCTCATTTGCTCCCATATATGCTGACTTATTCATGGCCCACATTGAGGAACAGCTAATTTATGACAATACACACAATCTCTATCTAGACGAGATCGATATTTGGAGAAGATACTTGGATGACTGCTGGTTAGTATGGCGATCGGACCCTGACTATCTTATGGAGTTTGTTGGATATTTACATAACAAATGGGGTATACAATTTACAGCTACATACATCAACAGGATCACGTTTTTTGGATTTTTTAGTCACTAGAAACAATCATATTTTATCAGAAGCGTACTGTAAATACCCCCAGTACAACTCCCTTCTCCATGCTACCAGCTTTCATCCTCCACACACATGCAGAAACATCTCAAAATCACAATTTTTGCATATGAAACGAATATATTCAAATAATGCTACTTAGGTGCATCAAGAAGATCTAACCGCTAGATTCAGGAGTAGGTGCTACAAAAGGGGGAACATCTATCGAGCCAGACATTGGGTGGCTAATCATGACAGGCAGGATCTTTTAACATACAGCGACAAGACTATGAAGGATTCCACCATCCGCCTGGTTACTATCTATGGAAGGAACACTGGTGTCCTACTTAATAGTGCCCGTAGACATTGGAACATACTCTTAGCAGATACAAAACTATGCAATATTTTGGATGACAGATGTCATTTCTCTTTCAGGACAGTCAAGAATTTAAGTTCATTAAGTCATTACAAACATGGTTGGAGATGTAAGGGTGACTCTATACAAGTTACTCTCAGGGGGACCAACTTAAGGGATGTTTTCCCTGTGGCCATTGTACCCACTGTAGAAGGGTGATGAAGACATGCCAGTTCAGCAGCAAAAACACTGGCCAAGTATTTGATATTTTCTTTTTTGCGAACATTCAGATGGACTGGGTTGATTAACTGGCTACCTGCACCTGCTCCGCATTTTATGTGGGACAAACGTCCAGACCATTAAAATTCAGAATTTCTGAACATTGAAGTGACATTAGACACAAGAAGTTCACAAATGCTTTATACAAGTACGCTGAGGTACATAGGAATGCATCCTTTAACTTTACTGTGATAGAACTATTGGACAGAGAAAAAATAAAACAAGCTGGCATCAGATTCTAAATAATGAGAAGAAATGGATCAAACTGGGGGGTTTGTTTTCACAAGGGTTTAATGAATATCTAACTTGAATGGTTAATTCATTAATTTGGAGACTCACCTAGTGGTTGCTTATAAAAAGGAAAACAAGTGTATTTGTCTTTACTGCACTGAAGAAGGCTTTGTAATTTTTACAGCCAAAACCTGTTTTGTCTCTTATTATGCTTTTGAGCTAGTATTTGCAATAAATTCCTTATGCTGCAGTCTTGCTGGCTCTCAATGTTTTGCATGGCTATAAGATCTTTTTGGAGCCGTGCAGTTGGTGTACTTGCAGGGGCTGCTTTATCTAAGGGTCTACAGGGGCTAACAAAATTTTGTCTGGTCTCCATGGAATTAGCTTTATGGAATTAGGAGCCTTCCATGCCCGCGTTGTGATCAATTTAATAAGATTGTCAGCGGGAGGGCACACCCCAAGAAGTAGATAGGTGACCACCAAGAGCAAGTACACGGATTCCTCAGAAGTCAGGTCTTTGGGCTGCCAGCTATCCCTGTTTGAGGATTTCTAAAAAGTCTCCAAAGGAGACATCTTCCAGGGGCGACCAGGGGGAACCCTCTCCCCATCATCGAAGTCCGTGTCTTCTGTGACAGATTCTTCTGGGGAATCTAAGTGCTTCCTCTTGCATGTCTTCTTTCGGTGTGGCTCCTCAGCAGGCATCTCTTAGGAGGACCAAGAGAGGCCCTATACAGGTGGTAGCTTTGGTGCTTGCTGCCAGGACATGGAGGTTGGTGGCAGCTCTGGGCAAGGAGTCTTGGAATATAACTCAAACAGAAGGAGACGGCTGACAGCGTGCAGAGGCCAAGGCCCTCTCCAAAACCAGGAAGACAGGCTCCCCCAAAGAGGGATAGGAGCCAGGAACAGAGAAAGACAACCTCTGAACTGAGGTCACACCCTACTCCGAGAGACCCACCTCCAAAGCAGGAGCCAAGAAAGAGCCCACAGCTGCCGAAGTTCCCAGAGTAATGGGCGTCCCTGAATAAAAAGCTGGGGCCAATCTGAAACCCTCAGACCAGACAGCGGAGCTACTTCCCCGGGAGTCCGCTGGTTCCAAAGGAACTGACAAATGTCAGGGCAGATCCTGGCACAGACGGATGGGCTGTCGGTACCTGAACAGCTGAAATTGGGGGATCTGAGTAGGAAGCTCAAAGCCCTCAGAGGTGGTTAACGAAGGAAGATCTATTGGAGTATCGGGAAAAACTGACCCAACTCCAGAAGGGAGAAAGGACTGGGAGGAAAGACAGACCCCTGGCCACCAGGAGTTGATCCAACAACCTCACAATGTCCACTTCGGTAAGACTCCAGGAGGAATGGACAGATTTATCCAGAGGGAGAGTCTGGCCTTTCCAAAACAAAACTGGGAAGCTGCCCCACAAATGAAGCGATGGAAGGAGAACATCTCATCCTAGGTAAGTATGCGATTTTTGATTTCAACACCGAGGGGATGGGTATTGTCTGCTGCGGTTCAGACGTTGAGGTCAGCACCGACCAGGAAATTAAAGAAGTATGTGCTGACAAGACCGGTGCTGAGACTTGTGGTGTTGTAGTAGTAGCCCAGTGAGGAGGCAGCAGTCTGTTCAGTCTTGGAACCTTAGCCTTAGGTTCCGTGGATGTTTTATGCTTTTTTCACCACCAGTGTCAAAGAAGAAATCAGCAGAGTGGCTTTGCTTCATACCATTCAGATTTAGATGGAGACAGAACAGTCGTGGACAAGGCTTCTTTCAAAGAAGACTTAAGTAAACTTTTCAATATTAATTTTTTACGCTAAACCAAGGCCCTGTTACTAAAGACCTGGCAAACAATATTCTTGGTCCAAATGAACTACATCCAAACACAGGAAGAGTGCCAATCTGAATTGGGCATATTTCTTCTGCAATCCTGGCACAGTTTAAACTCTTTAGTGTCTTTTGGTTTATCAGCCATGTTGACGAACAGGAGTACAGGAGTCAAATGGCAGGAACACTATCTAC
>NC_056733.1:788398183-788443183 GCF_019279795.1 Protopterus annectens | reverse complement strand
TATATATAAATATATATATATATGTAAATATAAATATATGTATAAATAAATATATATATATATAAATAAATATATATATAAATATATTTATATATATATATATATATATATTTATATTTATATATATATATATATATATATATATATATAGATACATATATATAGATATATAGATATATACACACACACACACATATATATATATATATATATATATCTCCAACCATAAAAAAATACACAGGCTCAAAACTGGTCTTGAGCTTTCGTTCTTTATGCTTTTAAGAAGTTCATCAGAATATCAGAATAGAATGCAAAACTTGGGTATGATGTTACATAAGAAAAAAATGACATGTGAGCATACAGTAACCAATGGAATGTAAACCATGTTTATGCACATTACCCATTAAGGTTAAGTGTAGTACTTTAAAATTGCCAATAAGCTTACAAATATTTACAAATACATCATGCTTGAGTTACATAGCATGCATGAATAAATGAATGTTTAATTATACCATTTGAGTGCACACTTAATATTGATAGCTTCATTTAAACCAAGGTGTATTTCAGCAACAAGAAGAAGTTGCCACTTAAGCTGGCTCAGTTCCAGAAAGACATCAGTATCTCCAAAAAAATTATCTATTTGTTCAATAACAATAAACTTAAAAGAGCCATTACAAGTAGTGGAATGCTTTGCTAAAGCATTATTAGTGTTAACAGTTCTAATGGCAGTCAAGTGTTCTTTGACCCTTTTCTTGATGTTTTTTCCAAGATAAAAGCAAGTGCAAGCAGTGTCTTGGAAAGCGCATGGTATATTTTAGATGTTGAAAGCTGTATGGTGGACCAATAAGGATGCGAGGACATATAACAAGATTGTTAGTTAAACATGCCTTTAATTTCAGTGGTATTAGTTATAGGTTCTAACAATAAATGTGAATCTCTATTTTCCAGGTGCATGCAAATAGATTTGGTCCTTTTACAAGAAAAGGAAGGTGTAGTACCAAAGACTTTGTGCATATGCTGAGAGTCAGATAATACCCAGTTATCAGTAATCACTTGTCTAATAAGTGACATATCTCTTGAAATGGGTAGTGGAAAACTGAGACAGGTCTGAATTCTTTTTTTTTTTTTTTTTTTTTTGGTGCCCTTAAAACCATATTTAAGGACAGGTGAATATTCTGAATGGCTGAGATGCTATTTCAGCAAAAATATTGTCAATCAAAGAGGATAGTCTGAGAAGAAACATGTTCTTTAACAAGTTTGCTTGAACTTTAAATTCATCATGATGACTGGTTAACCTTGATATACGGAAAAATTGTGCTTTAACAAAGTTCTTTTTCATGAAAAATGGGTGATGACTTAAAATGTAGGAAGTTATTTTTATATGTTTTCTTTCTGTAAACTGTTCAGCTAATGTCACCATTCTGCAATATTTCTATTTCAGTATCTAAGTCAATGGACTGTCCATACTTTGAAATAACTAAATTGAGGAAACCTAGATTAGTGTTTATGTCTGTAATAAAAGTGTGTAGGTTATGTTGTCCTTCCACACAAAAAAAAGATAAATGTATCTTTTATACATCAACACAAATTTAAAATTATGTAAATGTGTAAGATTTTCTAGTTCCCAGGCACTGAGTACCAGGCTCGCAAAGCCTGGCGCTATCTGCAAACCCATTGCTACCCCCTTGATCGGTTTATAAATTTTATTGAAGTAAAAGAAGTTATAGGTTCATAGGTAGGTAACTAGGCTATCTACCAGAGGGCATTTATAAGCCTAGCCAGAGTGTGTCGGCTTTCACCGCCCCATTGATTAATTAACTGATCCTCTGTCAAGCAGAGCCAATGAAGTGATCCCAGGGGTGTATTTTCTTTTACCCATCCACTCAAGGTTTCTCTTGAAGAAAATTAGTGAAGGGCTCTGCCTGATGTAATTTGGAATTTTGTTCCAAAGCATGGGGAGTCTTTGTGACAGGAATCTATCCCTCCAGCATGTTCTATTTATTGTTGGGGCGAGGTTTAGCTCACTAGAGCACGTGGCTCGCAGTGACTTGTATTTCTTTAGGTGGAGCATGTCCATCAATTCTGAGTTGGACTACGGTGGTGGTGCTGCGGGGTAGCGTTGTCGCCTCACAGACGTTGCACGTTCGATTTTCAATTAGAGCGTCTTCTGTGTGTTGACATGCATGAATGGGCGTTCCTTCATTGACGGATGTGCGTTAGGCCCGGCAAGCCAGCACGTAAAAATCTACTGCCAATTATTAGCAGACCGGAGTTCCGCTGTGGTGACACCTAACCGGGAAAAGCCGAAAGACATGGCTTTGTAAGTCAGGCAGAGATCACCTCTGAGTAAGCGATATGCCACTGAGTACAGCTGAAGTTTTTTCAGTCGGGCTGCATAGGACATGTGTTTGAGACCAGTAATCCTCTTGGTGAGTTACTTTTGTGGTCTTTCCAGCTGTTGGAAGTGTCTTGTGAGGACCATCCCAATGGGGCATTGTACTCTATGATGTGTCTAATGAGCGACGAGTAGAGGGGCACTATAACCTCTATTTCTAGATGTGAACCCTTTAGTAATTAGTTGGGCCACATAGGATTTCCTAAGTACTTTGGCAATATGATTGTCAAAGGAGAGATTACTATCTACCTGGGTCCCCAGATCTCTTATCACGTCTTCTATATTAAGGGGGCTGCCACCTATGTTTTTATTCGTGGGTGTTTTGTTTTTCCCAAACGGGATGACTATGCATTTTTTGACATTTAGCTTGAGGCCATGACTTTGACACCAGGTGTCCGTCTCAGTAAGGCCCTTTTGGAGGGATGTCCATGTCAGCCAGAGTCAATTATGGCTCCCAGTTAGCAGTCATCGGTGAACTTGGTTCGCCATAGTCCTCCTTTGTTTGCCTGTACTTCTCATTATATGCCGAATAGTAGGGGTTCCAGGACCGAGCCTTGCAGGACATCACTTGTGACTGGTTTAGAGTCGGACCTGGAGCCCGTTATTCTTACTGGATGTCTCCAGTTGGCAACCCATCTCGTGATGTAGGGGATTTATGCTTAGGCTGGTGAGTTTTTCTGTAATACCCCAGTGGGGAATGGTGTCGAAAGCCTTGGCGAGGTCAAGGTAGGCTGTGTGAATAAGAAGTTATGTACTCACTATAACGTTCCATCTGAGTAGGTATCTTCATTTGTCTGCAACCTTTGGTACCTTTGGGATACGGATCCTATCTCGGATCCGAGCCGGCAACTTCTACCACAGCATAGATCCGAGCTCCTAGCTCCTCCCTTTACCCATAATCCCCTGCCAACCCTGACTGACCTCGGATTAAGTTTGCCCAATACAACCATAGTTACTGTGCCCCAGAAGGGGCTTATCTAAGACAGATCCTATAGGTCAGGGGGAAGGAGGGGGGGATGGTTGCAGACCAATGAAGATACCTACTCAGATAAAATGCTATGGTGAGTACATAACTTCTTAATCTGAAGTAGGAACTTCATTTGTCAGCAACCTTTGAGACAGAGTCTCCAGCTACCTGAATCCTGGGTGGCCTTTATGGAAGAATATTCCGGAGCACTGCAGAGCCAAAGGACGCCCTACCTCTGGAGACATCCAGTTTGTAATGGCTGATAAAGGTATGAGATGAGGCCCAAGTGGCTGCGGAACAAATATCATTAATGGAACCATAGATTTAAAAGACGCCGAAGTAGCGACGGCCCTAGTAGAATGAGCTCGGACTCCCTGAGGTGCAGGCCTTCCCGAACTCTGATACGCCAAGAGGGTACAACTAGCTATCCACCGTGATAGTGTAACTTTAGAGATTGACTTGCCTAAACTTGTTTTGGCAAAGGAGGCAAACAACTGGTCAGATTGTCTATGACCAGCAGTTCGATGCATATAAAAGCGTAATTGTCTGTGCACATCCACGGAATGCAGCTTGTACTCTCTTTTGTTCTGGTAATTGGGAAAGAACACGGGAAGATTAACAGATTGATTAATATTAGCTTCCGAAGATACCTTAGGCAGAAAGGACGGATTGATCCTGAGGTAAACTCTATCCTGATGGAAGGCTAAGCACGGCGGTTTAACTCGCAGAGCCTGAAGCTCAGAGACCCTTTAAGCTGAAGTAATGGCCACCAATAAGGCCGTCTTCCAAGAGAGGTATGTGAGATCAACCGTAGCCAGTGGTTCGAAACTGGGGCCTGTCAAGGCCTGAAGAACCAAAGATAAATCCCATGGGGGTACTACCTCCCTGATTGGGGGTCTGAGGAGGAAGGTACCCTTGAGGAAAGCTTTACAAAGCTTGGAAGTGATTAAAGGGCCCGATTCATGCCCTACTTTATGAAAAAGGGTAGCTAGAAAATCCAAAACCGACTTAAGAGGCGCCGTGAAAGGATCTAAGTGATGGTGCTCCGCCCAAATGGAGAAACGTTGCCACTTACTTCGATAAACTCTTCTGGTGGAAGGTTTGTGTGCTGCTACTAGGATGGCTTTGACTGGTGAGGAGATTCCGGGAGTCCTTATCAGGAGTGGAACTGGAGCAACCAAGCAGTCAGCTTGCGGTTGACCAGGTTGGGGGTCGGAAGATCCAGAGGGTGAGTAATGAGATCCGGAAGGGGATGCAGAATCCAGGGTGGATGAATCAGATGAGACCACAGGTACGGAAACCACATTTGACGAGGCCAGAATGGGGCAATGAGGATTATTTTGCTCCCCAGCCGATTGGCTTTCTGTAAGAGTTTTAGCATCATGGGCAATGGAGGGTAAGCGTAAAGGAGACTGGGAGGCCAAGCATGTACTAGAGAGTCTCTCGGGGATTCCCCCTGGGGGGGGGGGGGGGAGATTAGAGCTAAGTAACTGTTGCATTTGGTATTTGAGGGAGAGGGAAAAAGATCGCAACAGGGTTGCCCCCATTGGGCAAATATTTGTTTCGCTACTAGAGGATTGAGAGACCATTCGTACGGGGTCAGAATCAAACAACGGAGCATGTCTGCTAGGATGTTGGACCGTCCCGGAATGTGCGTTGCAACAAGAAAGCGGTTGGTGGATATCACCCATTCCCACACTCTCATGGCCTCACGACAGAGGATAAGACCTGGATCCCCCCTGTTTGTTGATGTACCAGACAACTGACATGTTGTCCGTTTGTACTGCAATAGTCCCAATCGGAAGAAGACTGTGAAGTGCCTGCAACGTCAAAAGCACTGCCCTCATCTCTAGGACATTGATATGCAAGGAGGTCTCTGTCGTTCCACGTGCCTTGGACCGGTTCTGCCTGAATAGTGCCCCCCCACCCCAGGCGAGAGGCGTCCGTGATCACTGTGGCAACGGGGAAAGGCATTGAGAATGGTCATCCCGTGCGGAGACTCGGGGACTGGAGCTATCACAGGAGCGACCCTCTGCAAGCCCTGCTTAGGGGAATAGGATGGGACAGGGGGTTGCGAGACAGGGACCATTGTACCTGGAGGGTCCACTGCAGGACCCTCATATTTAGACAGGCTAGGGGCAGCAGAGGAATTGCTGCCGCCATGGACCCTAGAGCAGTCAGGATCAATTCCGCCGGTGGAGCAGGAAGTCGGAGAATGGCCTGAACATGCAACCTCAGGTTCTGAAGCCGATCGGGAGTCAGGAAGGCAAGCATTAGTCTGGAATCCAATCTTGCCCTTATGAAATCTATTACCTGTGTAGGGACCAGAGAGGCTTTGGCCATGTTGACAGTCAACCCTAGGCGTGGAGCAAGATTGAGGAAATAATCCCTGCCTGAACAGAGCAGATGCCTTGTTGGGGCGATGAGGAGCCAGTCATCCAGGTACGGAAAGACCTGAATTCCCTGAAGCCTCAGGTGGGCCGCTATAACCGCCAAGACTTTGGTGAACACCCTGGGGGCTGAGGTGAGACCTAAGGGGAGGGCCCTGAACTGAAAGTGATTGTCTCCCAGCCGGAAGCGGAGGAACCTCCTGGAGCGTCTGTCCACCAGAATGTGGTAGTACGCATCCTTGAGGTCTATCGAGCACATCCAGTCGTTCTCCCATAATAGGGGGAGAATAGATTGTAGCATGACCATTCGGAACTTTTCTTTGGGTACTGCCAGGTTCAGGAGAGAGAGGTCGAGAATGGACCTCATGTCCCCCGTCTTTTTTGGCACCAGAAAGTACCTGGAGTAAAACCCTATCCGAACTGATCTGGGGGGACGGGTTGGATGGCTCTTTTTTGCAAAAGCTGCCGAATTTCTGTAGCAGCCACCTCCCTCTGAATCGGTGGTACGTCGGGGAGGCTTCTGGTTTTGGGGGTTACAATAAAGGGAATTAGGTAGCCTCTGGATATGATGCGAAGCACCCAGCGATCTGTTATGGACTCCCACATTGCTAGGTGCTTCGAAAGACGCCCCCCCCTCCCGACTGCTTCCAGAGTGGAGCAGCCTGGCAACCCCTCAGGGGTTCTGCGTGGGCCTCTCAGAGAAGGGTTCTCTGGACCCAAAATTTCTGGGACCCCCTCTGCCTCTTGGGCGGCGTCCTCCCTGTCCTCCTCTGTTACAAGAGGACTGGTTGTCCGGAGCAGACTGGGACTGATGCGATTTATGGAACCACATCTTCTTCTGACCCTTTTGGTTCTTGGAAAAGGACCTCTGGGGAGCAGAGAAGCCGACTCTGATGGCAGACGTCTTCCAGTCTTTCTCGCTCTGGACTAAAGTGTCGCGAACGGTTTTGACAAACAGTGCAGAACCATCAAAGGGGGCATTTGCGAATGACGCCTTAAAGGGTTCCGAGAAGTCACAATGTCGGAGCCAGGCTTGGCGCCTCATTACCAGGCCGGCTCTGCCAGCTCTAGCGGCTCCTTCAGTGGCGTGAGACAAGAGCCGCATAGAGGTGTTGGAAACTGAACGTAGAGTAGACATTCGGGAGGAGTACAGCTGCTTGTCCCCTTCAGACATGGACTCTGGGGAGGATGCAGCGTATTCTTTTATTAGATCTCGCTGTAACCAGATGACGTGTGCCATATAATTCAGTGCCCTCATGGAGAAGGTTGCTGAACTAAAGATCCGCTTCCCAAGGCGGTCCATCGCTCGAGACTCCTTACTCGGCGGGTGGACCGCAGAGCTCTCCTGAGCCAACTTTCTCTTAGTGGCCACCGCCACCAACATGGCATCCATGGGGGACCTCTGCTCCAGTGGGTTCTTTCAGCAGGGGGACTCAGGATTCTATCCGGGCGCTTGGGGACTGGCTCTACAGTGTCCAGCTCCTTACAAGCCCTGGTGGAAATAAGGTCCACCAGGGGGTTGAGAGGAAGGGACACCCAAGAGTTAGATGGCCCTGCTTCGAATGCCTCTAGGAATACGGACTCATCGGAGGAAGCCTTGGGCGCATACCACCCTCCCCTAATCCTGAGCATTTCCATGATGTCTCCAAAGGAGACATCCTCGGGGGTGACCTTGGGGTGCCTTCCCCTTCATCTAAGTCCGTATCTTCCGTAACGGACTCGGGGGAGTCCACGTGCCTCCTCTTACACTTAGCTTTGTGAGGGACCTCCTCGGGGGGGCTGTCCGAGGAAGACTCACCAGCAATGTCACGTTCCAAAGGAACACCCAGAGACGCTGAAGCAGGCTGCCCCGAAGGCCGGGTGATGGGAGCCTGGACCAGCTGAGGGGGAGTGCGGGGGGGGGCCGAAGCCAGAACCGGAGGTCCGGAAGCACTCCAGTGCCCTCTCCACCACTGCGAAAGCTAAGGGGGAGCCACTCTCGATAGGATCAGAGAGTCGACTCCCACTCGGATCCGAAGCGGGGACCGGATCCGGGGCAGAGACCCTCGGATCCGAAGGACCCGTGTGCTCCGACCAGGACGGAGCCGAAGTCACACAGAGTCCCTCGGAGCCGAAGCTCAACCCACGGCTCCAAGAGGTCAGATCCGGCAAGCTCGAGGGACCAGTTGGAGCCGAAGTAACCAGTACTATCGGCTCTGACCCACCCCCGGATCCAACGCGGCTCGGCTCCGAATGCGCTGAACCTGGAAAGCGGGTCGGAGAAGGAGTGATTGGTGCAAAAAATGGGGTTGAGCTCCCCCCCGGAGGGGGGGAGGCAAGAGCACTCCCATCTGCAACTGGGCCTGGATGAACCTCCTCATCATCTGGTCCATGTCTGCATCTGACATACTAAAGGTGGACCTCGACAAGGCCACCGAGGCAGACCTAGATTGTCACCTCGTTGACCTCGACGGGGACCGGGTCCCCTCCTCCCCGGGTCCCGGTGAGAAACAAGGGGACCAGAGCAGAGGAGGTGATCCACAAGCTCTGGATGGAGAAGCCCGTTTGGCGGGAGGGGCAGAGGAGGAGTCCTCGGCCCGCCGCTTATGGTGCTTCTCCTTCCGTTTGGCTTTCCCGGCTTCCCTCTCCTCCTGAGCCAAAGCGGGAGGTTAAGTCCCGATCGGAGGGAGGGAGACAGGGGTGGTTACCACCGAGGGCTGGGCAGCGGCCACAGAAGTACCGGAGGCCGGAGCCGAATCCGGGGGCAAAAGGCCCGCCAGGATCAGCTTCGACCTCCGGTCCTTAAGTGCCCTGGGGTTGAACGCTGCGCAAATCGCGCATCCCGAAGAGAGGTGTTCAACCTCAAGGCACCTAACGCACCGGGTGCGTCCATCCGCCGGTGAAAGCTTATGGCCACACTCGGTGCATTTTGAAAAGATGGCTTTATGGGCCTCCGACATGGTATACAGAAAAACACTCTCACTAGGCCCCTACACACACCACAAACACACTACGAACCAGCGAGGGAAGGGAGGAAAAATTAAACACAAAAAGAGAAATATAGGATACCTGAACACTCGTACACACAAGAAAAAGGAAGAAAAAAAAGCAAAGTTTTTCTCACAAAGTTTGCTCAACTAACAGGAGTTTGAAATCCAGCTTGCAGCTTGAAGCGCGGCAAACTAGATCTGAGGTCAGTCAGGGTTGGCAGGGGATTATGGGTAAAGGGAGGAGCTCGGATCTATGCTGTGGTAGAAGTTGCCAGCTCGGATCCGAGATCGGATCTGTATCCCAAAGGTCGCTGACAAATGAAGTTCCTACTTCAGATCCACCTTTTCCTCGTCTATGGTCTTGGTGACTGTCTTGAATAAGTCAACCAGGTTTAGTAGGCATGACCTGCCCTTAAAGCCGAACTGGGTCGGGTCAAGTGTCGAGGTTCCCAAGGTCTTTGTTAATGAGTTCCACGATGATGCACTCCATAGCCTTGCAGACCAGGCTAGTCAGGCTTATGGGGTGATATTTACCAGGGTAAGTTGTGGCCACTCCTTTGTGGAAAGGAATAACCGTTGCTGTGCGCCATTCTATGGGCATGTAGCCTGTGGAGAGGCTGAGGTTGAACAGCGTGTTTAGGTGGGGTGTTAGTTCGTTCTGTAGTTAGTGCAAGACGCAGCCTGGGACACCATCTGGTCCCATTGATGCTGTGTTTTTGGCTTTCGAAATGGCTGTTTTCACCTGTGCGTCAGTGATTTTTGGGACAGTACACTTTTTGGGTATTGTTGTGAGCCCTTTTGGAGGTGAGAGGGGGGTGAAGTTTGCAATGAATCTATCTGCCAGGATGTTGGCAATATCTGTAGGTTCAGTATATTTTGTGCTATTTTGCACTAGCTCAGTGCATATCTGCGAGTTGCCACTGAGATTCTTAACATACCTAAAGAAGGTTTTGTGGTTATCTTTTGAATCCTTGGCTATTTTTCTTTCGAAGTTAGCCTTGGATGACTTCATGAGGCCTCAGTTTCTTACTGATACTGATCATGGATGTCTTTCCTTCTTGGGATTTGCTTTTTTACTGAACTAGTTTCCTCCTATTGTATAGCCTATTTACTGCAGGGGTCCACCAAACTGGTTTCCTTCTCTTAGAGGAGTGAGTCTTGGTGTTGCTAGGGATGGCACGAGCCATGCATCCTTGTAGGTGCTCAGAGTGCATTTGTAAAGGTTTCTGCATCTTGGGCAGTGTTATCCTTTAGAATGGGGGCTGTGAAACTTACCATCTCTGTCTTAAGTAAGGTAAAGTTTGCTTTAGAAAAGTTTTTTACTGTGGTTTCCTTAGTTTGGGGTGATGCTGGGGTGTGGACATCCAGAGTGATCAGTTCATGGTCTGATCTAACCAGTGACTGGTTGACCTCCGGTGTGGAACACCGGTCCACCCATGCTGGTGATGATCAGGTCCAATATGTTTTCACCTCTGGTAGGGGAGTTTACCAGCTGATCCAGGGCGTTTGAGTTGATGAATTCCAGGAAGCGCTGGGCCTGGGAATTTGTACTCTAATAGTTTTCCCAGTGAATGGTAGGGTAATTGAAATCGCCCAATATCAAGGTGTTTGGTAGGACCTTCATGTTTTCCAGTATCTCCAGAAAGGCGGAGTTGTGGTCCTGAGTCATGGACGGTGATCTGTATCAGGCCACAATTTGCATTGCAGATTTGCCCGATGTTAGTTGCACATGGATGATCTCAGAGGTATCATGCTGTGCTATTAACCTGGAGGTGTAGGTATCCTTGAGGAATATGGATACACCCCCCTCCTTTTGTGTTTCGGTCTGTGTTCTGTGGCTGAAACGTGTGGTATAAGTTGTAGTCCGGTAGTGCTGGGGTGCTCTCTGGAGCCTTGAACCAGGTTTCAGTTACTGCACAGATGTAGACGTTCTCCATACTGAAGAGTGCTTCGAGCGCGTGTATTTTGAGATTTAAACTCCTGGCGTTGAGTAGCATAACCCTCAGTTTTTTGTTAACTGTGCTGTTTACAGAGGTGGGTTTGACTATGGGGGCAGCAAGAGCCTTGGCCGGTATTCTAAAGCCTAGGGGTGACAGGTGCAAGCAGTCTCTTGCGAAGCAACGCGGCTTGTCGAGCATGTCGTCCCAGGCTGACAGACACTGGATCCTCCTTTGAGTGATACCAGAAGCTTAGCCAATTGTTGAAATTGATCATTTTTTCTTTATACTGAGGTATCATTCTTGGTGAGGGCAGGATGCTACTCAGGGTCAGGGTCATATCAGCCTGGGCTACATGATCAGAAAGCTCTTCCATGTCTCTTTTCATGTAGTCCAGGGAGGTACGTCTCAGGTCATTCACACCGACATGAATAATGACAGTCATATTGGTACCTGATCAGGAGTGACCTGAGTGCTTGTGTTATGTGGCGGATTCTGGCTCCAGACAGGCAGCTAACAGTAACCTTCTGACTTGTCCAGCCTAGTGAGTGGGACGTCAGTGTGCCTGACTATAGAGTCACCGATTACTAGTGTGATAGGTATGTTATTTCACCTTAAGAACTAGATATATTAAGAACTATATCTACTAGTGTAGTGATGGTGTTATTTTTTTTTATTAAAAAAGGAGGTATATTTATTTAGGAACAGTTCTAGTAAGCGTAGTCCCTCTAGATGTGGAATATTTGTATACAATGATTCTGTCTAATGTGACAGAAGTACAATCCGACAATTCTATTTTTTCATGAAATAACTCATTCAGGAAAGCCCAGGAGTCCTTGAGATAACAGGCTGTGTTTTGTACCAGTGGATTTAAAATATAATCTAAATATTCTGCAATTCTTTCAGTTTTCGTCTTTTTGTTAGAAATTATATGCCTGAATGGTGGATCTTCCTGGTTTATATGAACTTCTGGTATGCCAAATAACCAACCCAAATTAGGAGAATGTACATATATCATACACAAAGTTACTCATCTGTAGAAATAGCATTATGTTCTAGCTGTTTCAAAGTTTAATCAAGCAGTTTGAAATGTTTTTTGACAGTACTGGTCAACAATTTGAAAAAAAATCATTAAGTAGTGTTTCTTCCATTTTCATCACAAACTTTATTTTGTTCCATTAATACCAACCCAGTACCCTTGTCTGCTTGCATGATGCAAAGTGACTTGTCATTTGTTAGTTCAGATAAGGCTGACTTCTCAGCTTCAGTGATGTTATACCATTTATGTGCTATATTAGAAGTACAGACTTTTCTTATGTCTCTTTCACGTACTCTAAGGAATGTCTGTATGGAATTAAGAACTGGATTAAACATGCTTTTAGGTTTAAGATATGTGAAAGGTGATTCAGTAACAGACCTGTCAGAAGAACTAGATAAATTATAATGATCAGAAAAAATTATGATGCAAGAGCTCAAAATTAAGCTATCTAGCACATAATTTCAGATTTAAAAGTACATCTGGTAAATGGAACCCTCTGTGACAGGATAAAGTTAAAAACTTTTCTGTAGCACTAATATAGGTTCATAGGTTGGTACTGGGCTATCTGCCCGAAGGCATATATTAGCCCAGCCACGTTGTGCGGTATACACCGCCCCTTTAGTAGTTCTCTAGACCCTTGTACTAGCAGCTAGTACCCTTGGCCCCTATCTAGTAGTGCTGTTGGTGTGGATCCCCTATGTGAACTTTGTTACCCATCCACTCATCAAGGTTCCTCTTGAAGAGGAATAGTGAGGGGGCTCTGTTATGTAGATCGGGACCCTGTTCCATAGTAAGGGAAGTCTCTGCGAAGATAATCTATCCCTCCAGCATGTTCTGTTCATTGTTGTGTTGAGGTTTATATCCCTAGAGCGTGTATCTAGAGTAGATTTGGTTTTGTTAAGATGGAGCATGTTCAACAATTCTGGGTTGGACATGGCTCTATACGTTAGACAGAAATCGCCTCTGAGAAAGCGGTATGCAACAGAGAACAGTCTTAGCTTTTTCAACCGTGCTGCACAGGGCAACTGTTTGAGGCCAGTAATCCTCTTGGGTAGGTAACCTCTGTGGTCTCTCCAGCTGCTGGAGATGTCTAGCCAGGAACATTCCAATTGGTGCATTGTACTCAATGGGTCTGATGAGGGAAGAGTAGAGGGGCCACCATTACATCCTTAGATCTTGATGCGAACCCTTTCGTGATCAGATGGGTCACATAGAAGGATTTTCTAACCACTTTGGCAACATGGTTATCAAAGGAAAGCTGACTATATTACTTGGGTCCCTAGATCCCTTATCTCCTATGTTGTAGTTTGCGGGTACTCTGTTTTTTCCAAAGGGGATTACTACGCATTTTTTTTGCATTTAGCTTGACACCATGAATCAGTCTCATTTACGCCCTTCTGGAGGATCTCCATGTCGGCTGGAGACTATTATAGCACCCAGTTTGCAGTCGTCCGCAAACTTAGTCAGCCATAGCCCTTTCCGTGCTTTCCTGTACTTCTGAGAAGTATATGCCAAACAGGAGGGGCCCCAGGACAGAGCCTATGCTCATTACTGAAGGATCTCTCAATGAGGTTAAAAATAACTGAGTTAATGTCCTGTAAATTTTTAGTGGAAACATTGTTGTACATGTCTGAATTTGTATTGGAAACAGCAGCATTTGTATGAGCAGTTTCAAATTAGAGTTTGCATTACAAGTGTTATAGTCCATATGAGGGCTGTGACAGTTCATCTATAATCACATCTTTAGGCTGCTTCTTATGACTTCACAAATATGAACTGAATCCTCCTTTATGTCTCGTTGTAGCATGTAGGGGTTGGATTACTGAACCTCTATCTGTATACATTGAGAATGAATTAAAAAGGGCCTTACCTCAAAGCACAAGCGGTACTGAAGGATACTGGTAGCTTTTTGACTGATCTACACAAAAAAGTGACTTGGTGAGGATGAATGACATTTTATTGGTAACCATGGATATTAATAGTCTGTTCACGGTGATCTCCAATGTGTTTGGCATTGAAGCCATTCGCTCCTTTTTACATTCTGGCTTTGGCTCAGATCCACTCTGCTCCTTATTAAAATGGGTTTGCCATGGGGATGCCCTGCTCCAATAGTTACTCAAATTTGGTGCTAGTGCATTGGGAAAGTGACAAGTCTTAAGTGATGTTAATCCATGGAAAGAACACCTGCTCTATTATGGTCGTTTTGTGGACATTTTTATTTTATGGAGAGGAGATGAAGAGCAACTTACACTGTTTATCAACTATCTCAACTCCAGTACTAGATTTTTAGAGTTCAAGGTCAATCACTCAAAGGAGATGATTGACTTTCTGGATGTTAGGATTTGCTTACATCCAGACACTGGCTTAAGTACAAGTGTATTCAGGAAAACTACACGGAGAAACCATTTATATCAGAGCATGCACACCTTGGCCATATTTTTAACATTGAAAATCAGACCTCAAGAATTTCCAGACTTTGCACTAATGATGATGATTTTGACAATGAATACACAAGGCTATGTAATAACCTTAAGGAAAGGGGCTATAAAGATGTAAATCTCATGATAACCTATCACAAGGAGATCAGAAATGAGAAAGGACACCCCTATTTCTCCCAACAGAGAATGCCATCTCATCCCATTAACAGAGTAACTAGGACAAGAGAAGCTAGAGTGAACTGCACTCTTACAGTATGGACAATAAGCAAATTTGTATCAGAAGGTTCTGGCCTATTTTAACAGCAGATGATAAACTAAGGAACATAGTAGGAGAAACCCCTAGGTTCATTTTTAAGAACAGGAGTAATATTAAAAGGTTATTATGCAACAAAGATGGATTTGATCAGCGTGTACCCTCAGTAAGGAAAGGCACTTTTAGGTGCCGCAGATGTAAAGCCTGCACTTTAATCGATAGCAACACCACCTACGTTCACCCTTGTACCAATAGGAGTTATAACTTCAATGTGTTTGCTGACTGCAATACTCAACATTTGATTTACTTACCATGCTGCTGCCTATGCAGTGCATTTTACATCGGTAAGATGGATCAACGATTTAAAGACCGCATATTACGCCATCTCAGGGATATCAAAAATGCAGACCCAAACAATGCACTTGCTACACATATTTTGCACAATCCAACACACTACTTTAGTTCTAAAGCTGTGGAAGTTGTTCCTCAAACAACTAGAAGAGGAGATGTAAACAGAACAGAAATTTGAGATATCAGCTGGATAGTAAATATGATAGCTAATCGCTTCCCTGGACTGAACATGGTGGTTCTGCTTAAACTTATACTGAAATCCAGAAGACGTACGATTTCAGTCAAGCTTTGAATGGAAGATATCCTCATTAGTTATCCAAAAGGGATGTGAACTGGATTAGAACAGTGATTGGCTATTCAGTGTTTTAAATTTAAAATGAGAGCTCAAAATATTATACGATCTGAAGAAGGCTAACAATAGCCGAAAGTGCTCATCAGGAATGAATGTATATGCTCTCTTTTATTCATCCTTTTTGACTTGAAATATTAAAGTTTTATTTTATTCAGCTGCGGTGGCGTACAGAGGACGTATTTTTTTCTATTGAATCTCCTTTTTGCTGGCGCCTTCAACAGCGTAGTGTATCTTTTAGGTTAAGTAGGCATGGTCTGCCCTTGATGAAATAAAACTGGGTTGGGCTCAGTGTCTAGAGGTTTACAATATCAACACTGATCATTTTTATGTTAATTCTTTTCATGGTTTTGCACACAAGACAAGCGAGACTTACAAGTCTGTAGTTTTCAGGGTCTGTAGATGTCCCACCTTTGTGCAGAGACATGACTTGCTGTTCTCCATTCATGAGGCACCAAGCCTGTTTGGAGGCTACAGTTTAATAGCAATTCCAGAGGGCCTGAAAGGTCATGATTGATGCTATTTAGAAGGCGTCCTGGGATATTATCTGGGTCCACTGATGCAGAGTTCTAGGCCTTAGGAGAGAGCATTAAGGACCTGTTCCATCGCGATAGCAGGGAAAGTTAAAGTTGAAACAATATGTCAGCCATTAGGTTTGCTATATCTTCTGGTACAGTATAGGTGGCTCAATTTACAATGGGTGTTGCACACAACTGTGCATTGCCTTTGATTATGTGGACATAGCAAAGACAGCCTTGTGGTTTTCTTGGACTGAGGCCAAATTTACCTGAAATTTGGCATTGGTAGACTATTTGTCCACCAAGTTGTTTAACTTGAGTGCGCCTTTACCTTGCTGGGTGCTGCACCTGCTATGTTTTGCCATGATTTTCTTCCTATTATACAGTCTACTGATTTTGTTATTCCACCAGGATGGCTTTTTTTTTTTGAGTTTGTTCTGTACTTCTTCCTGGTGGATACAGCTGCCTCTATGCAGCTATTAACATGCTTGTATAGGGTTTCTCTGTACAGTTCTGCATAAGCAGCAGTGTTCTCCGTGTTTATGGTGGCTTGAAATTTTGCCAGGTTATCAGTTAATAGGAGGGAATTAGCCTTAGAAAAGTTTGTGAATATTCCAGGGTTAGCTGGGGGTCCAGTTTTTAATTTTACTTCATAACATCATATGAGATTACTAGGCTATCAACACAGAGGTCATTTTAAGATTAGCTGTTTCATCACAATGCAATACCATAGAAATGCTAGTCAATACCAAAGACTGCATTTAGTTAATGATGTGCCCTCACTTTAAAATACTTCTTAAAGAGACAGCTCATGCTCTGTTCTACATTCTCCATCTGAGAAGGAAGTCATGCACAGTAATAATGACATCGCTGACATGCAATTGTACAGAAATAATCCTTTAACATGCAATTATGCAAAACTAATTACAAGTGAAGCAATCATGTCCAAGTTGCTGTGTATTTTACACTAGGTCTACAAATACGACCTGATCTGTGACAAAAATTACTGGGTTTAGCAACAGAGACGGTCTTTAATGCATGTTCAACTTCAGGGACATCTGGGACATCAGGAACGGGAACAGGTAACAGACATGTCCTTCAACATGAACTTCATCTGGACTGGTCTGAGATCTAGAGTCTGTATCACAGGTACGATGCTGCAATATCGATTCAGACACCAGAAGACGATGCCTGAGATTTCTTCTGCATTCTGTACCCTTAGATTCTATTAAGTAAGATCTCGGCTCTGCACATACACCTTTCCCTTAACCAATTCGATCAAGACCTTTCGCGGTTTGCATCCTCACACTCATTTCACTGGACAAAGAAATCTGCTCGTTTTATGATAGTTGGATTTCTGGAATGTCCACTTTTTGAATAGTCAGGCTTTGATTGTTTTTAGTGTTTTTAGCATTAGGCACCGACAAACGAACTGACGGGCAAGGTTGTTCTAGTTTGCCTAGCTTTGCCTAGCTAAAAGTCTCTGAGCAGGTGAGCCAAGTAAATTGTCATGGGGTATATTTCTGAGATTAAGCAAATAAAAGAAAACATTGGTACTGTCAAGCTTTGACCTCTCTAGTAATTGCTTTGCACTTTGTATTGCACATTCATCTAGACTGTCCCATTCTTTTGCAAATTTCTGAAATAATTAACACTTAAATTGGACAACGTTGTCAGAAACAACTGTGTGGACTACCATGGACTGAGAAATGTTTCAACTTAGTAATGACAGTACTGGACATTAGGTTAGGTAGCAGATCAATCTCGAGCCAGTTCTAATGAGTCCACCAACACTAAGTAATGCTGACTATTCCACTTGAATATGTCAGTAGACAGTTCAGGAATCTCTGCAAATGTGGTTTAGTACTACTGCACAGTGAACAAGATGAAAGTACTTTATCGATATCTTTTGACAAAGACCACCAGGACCATTGTCAAAACAGACCAACCTTGTACTGTGCATGTGTTAGCATAGCATTTGAAGTAAATGTTTAACAAGTTGTACCACTGCTGCAGTTCTAGCATAGTACCTGTAGAAATGGTTTAACATGACTTATTACTGTAGTTAGTTAAAAATGTTTAATTGCTATATTTAATTCCAGTGCTACTTCAAAATGGGTACTGAACTACAGCACTATAGAGGAATGCATCGTTGCCAACAAGGGTTTGGAAAGACATACTTGCTATCTATTGATAGTGTTTTTGTGAATGATTAGCCCATTTTCTATAGAGTTTGGGTTTTTAGAAATGTAACTTGCTATTAATGTATGTGTCTGATTGATTAGTGTAATGTATGAGCAAGCTTACCTTGCTATGTGATATCTGTTTCTCATCCCTACCTTCTCTCTCTTGCCTCAAGCTACCTGCACTAGTCTTTAGGAGCATAAAGGACCCTCTCCAACTTATCGGATGCTCACCTCACTGAATAATCCACCCTACAATCCCTCTCCAAAGGACACCAGCAAAGTATGTTTGTGGAATAATACCTGCTAGAAATACTTTCTACAATTGTACCTGTACTACTTGGTTAGAGAAAGTCCTGAGCTAGGACAGCCAGCAGCCTCTACCCCCCACCCCCTGCTGTACCTCATACACTCTTCCCATCCTCTTTTTAAAACTCCCTTTGTCCAGCAACCTTTTCCTTGTTTGTACTCTAACTCCCTCTCTTACCAGCCTTGTAATTATCAGAACTGTCCACTAGGGGACTCCCTTACCCCAACTATTCTCTCGTCTCTTATGCCCTAATACTTATATTTTCTCCTGCTCTTAACTATTTAGTCCTCTCACTTTACCCTCTTTCTACTGTCCACACCCACCTCTTCTAGGCTTAATTCTCACTACCCTTTTCCCACACCTGTCTTTTCAAACTTACCTTCTGGAGTCAGTTTTGCTGATTGTTTTTTATAACTGCATCTGTACCTGTCTCAACCCGCTCCGTTTGCCCTGCGGACACACTCTGCTCCCCCTCCCTACCCCCAAATCCCACACACCCCCAGGGGTCCTACTCATACTTAACCACACCTCTTCCTATGACTTCTAGAAATTACTAGCCACACCTCTTCCTTTTCCTATTACTCTCAGAACACACTACCACTTTTCATCTTCTCTTACATCTACCTTCTCTTAACACTCCCTTCTATCTTACCACAACCTTCACACTTCTCAATCCTCACCCTTTATACTTCCAAATTTTACCTATGCATATCCAATAGTAAATCTGCACAATGTATAAACCTACCACCCGATTACTTATCCTACTTTTATTCACACTACTACTACTTCCTCTAACCTTTGCCTACTTACTCACTTCCTATGAATACCCAATACATCTAGACCACCTCTATCCTAAGGAAACCAATGCTCTATCCCTTCCACTCCTCTTTACCCATGCTAATATAACACCTTCACCCAACTACCTACTTGCAAAATATCACAGAATACTACATATTAAATATAGCACACAATCTCAGGAAAAATCTACTTCTATACAACAAATTCCTTAACCCAAGCTATATAGGATTACTACTCTCAATAAACGATGGAGATACCACCCTAACCCAAGCCCAGCATGAACTAGTACTCTCCACAGCCAAAATCCCTACCATATCAATTCCCTTAGTTAAACATCTAACTCCCTCCAAGTAGTCCATCTTACTATACGTAGCATAAACAACAAAGTACCTCAAATCCAAGCTCTAGTAGTTATATTCCTTTGATATCCTCTGCTTACAGAAATGCTTAACAGAAACGTAGTTAAAACCTGCTACCAAGACAATGAATTCCTTTCACCTGGATATAACATATTAAGACTCGGCCAAGTAGCCAAGAGAGGAGGAGGGGTAGCTATTCTATTTAAATCAAGCTTACAGTTAACCACCTACAACTGTAAAATACCTCTCGATTCCAATGCAGAAATTCTCATCTCCAAACTTCATATTAACAATGTCAAATCCATCTATATCATCTGTATATATCTTCTTCCTGGTAAATAGCATTGCCACCATGGAAAATATTCTTTGCTGGCTATCCCAACACTTGCCTCAAGAAACCATAATCCTAGAAGATATAAACATTGACTGGAACTGCTACTGTAGCAGCCTCCCTACACAACCCCACATTAACCTATATGTTTTTTCTCAAACTATTACATCCCCCACCAGGATCAATAAAGCTAACCAGAAAGCAAGAATATTAGACTGGATTCTCAAACCATCACCCTCAATTATGATTTAGGAACCCTCCCTGATGATATAAGTGACCACTCACTTACCTATATCAGGCACAAAACCCATACTCCCAATCCAACATCTGTCAAAAATATCAGATCCAAAAAGAACTTCAACCCTGAGCTATTCAAAAAAGAACTAAGAGCTTGCAATTGGTCTCCCTTAAAACACCTCCCTTTAGAAGAAGCCATCAATTACTTTAACTCTTTCTTGCTATTCTCAACCAACATGCTCCAACCAGATTAGAGTTAAAACGAAGTCTGTCCCCATGGCTTTCAAAAGTAACCAAACACAAAATGCACCTTAGAAATAAACATTGGGCCAAATGAATAATGACTAAAAACCCTGTTGACCAACAAACCTGTAGACGGTTAAAAAAATGACACTAAGAAAGCGATACTCTCTGATAAAAGAAACTACTACGTACAATTCTAACAAACTACTCAAAATAACCCTCAAATTCTGGACTAGCATTAACCAATTACTCCACCCAGGTCAATCCACCACACCTAACCCTCAAAATACTGACCATACTAATCCATGAATACAGCCAATACATTCAATACCTTCTTTACTAATACTAACCAAACACTAGCTAGTCAGCTATCGGCTAAAAGCTTCACTCTACCTTCCTATAACTCTACCTCACCCAGTCCTTTTCATTTGCAACCTGTCTCAACTACATACATTCTAACCCTCATACAAAAATTAAAACCATGCTCTCCCTCAGCAGATCAACTACCTGCTGATTTTCTACGGCTATCAGCCAAAGCTATAGCTTATCCTATTTCCATTCTGATAAACAGGACTATTACCGAAGGTCACATACCTAGCTTATGGAAAGTCTCTCATATTATCCCCCTCCATAAAGGCGGACACTCCAATGAGCTCTGCAACTACCGCCCTATTGCCCTTTTTTCACCCTTGGCAAAGATCATGGAGAAATGTATCCATAGGCAATTACTTGACTACTTAACCCAAAATAACTTACTTTCCAGCTGTCAGCATGGTTTCAGACCCTCACACAGCACTACCACTGCCCTCCTTTCCTTTACAGATTGCATAAACAAAAAAGGTAACCTTAATAACCTTTCTACAGCACTATTCATTGACCTGTCCAAAGCATTTGACATGGTCAATCATCAAATTCTCATCAACATACTCGAATCCCTATTATTAGATGCACCTTCTATAAATTGGTTCCAGTCCTACCTAGATAAAAGACAACAGGCAGTAATTTGGCATAAGACTCTTTCTACCCTCCAACCAGTTACCCTAGGTGTCCCTCAAGGATCCATACTAGGACCTCTCCTCTTCTCTATATTTATTAATTACCTTCATCTAGCCATCCCCCAAGCCACATGCATACAATATGCTGATGACTACACACTTGTATTCTCAGCCAAATCCACATCTGAACTTCTCTCTCTTACCCAGAAGGCATTTAACACAGTTGAACCATGGTTTACACAGCGTTGCCTTCTTTTGAACCCCAAAAAACTAAACTCCTCCTCTTTAATCCAACTCACAAGTCCTCTCCACTCAATTTCTCAGTTATATCCACTAATGGTACCATTCTATCACCCGACCCAACCACCAAACTACTGAGTATCACCATTGATAATCTGAACTTTGACATCCATATCAACAATACAATAAAAAATGTCAACAAACTTGGCTCCCTCTATAGGATTAAACCTTACCTTTCCCCCACAGCTAGAACAACCATAGCTCACACTCATCTTATCTCTCTCCTCTATGCCTCACCTATTTTTACTAACCTTTCTAAAAATAACCTCTGCAAACTGGAAACTTCCTACAATAACATCGCTAGATCTGCAACAGGAAACCCTTACAGAACCCACCATTGCATAAATATAAAGCAGCTTAGATGGCTTGAACTACAAAACATGATTAAATTCCATCAACTAACCATTGCCCATAAAACTCTTTATAAACCTTCCAGTACTCCTATTCTATCTACCCTCATCACTCCATATACAAATCTGAAAATCACTACGTTCCTCACACAAAAATCTTCTACATACCTCTAAACCTAATAAGGCTGGTGAATCTCTCTACTCTAATGCTGATGGAAAAACCTGGAATCTTCTCCCCAGTGACGTTTCCTCTTCCCCCTCTATCACTCTTCAAAAATAGACACACTACCTTAGAGCACACTGGTTGTGCCCCTGTAACTAGGCATCTATCCATCTGATTAAACTTAGCTCTGCCTATCCCAGACTACTCAAACTTGTACATATTTTACCTATAAATATAGATTTCCTTCTAAACTACACTGTCAAGTCTCTCTAAATACTCCCTACTGAAGAATATATATTTTATTTGTATATAATTAACCTGTCTTATCTTTTGACCTTCATCTTTCTTTTTATGTATTATACCTGCATATTGTATAGTATAAGCATTCTTGCACTATAAGTTTTGTCCTCACAGAACTTTGTTTTAACCTGTAATATGCATTTACAATGATTGCTATTTAGTCATTTTTTTTATTTATTTTTCTCTTGTACCCGGAATCTGCTTGTTTACTGTGAATATTTTTATTTAGTCTTATTTTGTGTACTGATTACTAAGTTTTTCATGTACCTGTCTTGGAGCTCTTCTCCCCGGGCCTCTACTGAAAATGAACATGTATCCAGTTAGACTAGCCCGGTCAAATGTAAAATAAAATAATAAAATAAAATAAGACCACCAAAATACTAGTACTCTCACCCTTCTTTTGGTAGCTTCGGAAGCTGGATGGTCACAATGCCAAATTTGGATGTACCCATGTTGTAAGTAGGAACAACTTTAGGACCTTTGAAAATGATACCATCTTCCATCAACATCTCATCTCTAAGGAAAATAAGGTTGCACTGCTGTTGGTACACAAGGCTGCTTTGACGGCCATTCAACATCGATGAAGTGGTTCAACTTTTGCAAGTTTGGATCAGTCTTTGTATGATCTCTTAGCTCAAGTCTTATGGTAGAAAAAGTATGTACTTCCATGACATCGAAGTCAAAATCTTCAAGCTTTTCTGTGGTACTTCTAGGCAACCTGGGTAAGATATCAGCCAGAAAAAGAGGTTTGCCTTTTGTACAGACCATGTTGAAGTTGCATTTTTATAATCTGAGCATCGTTCTTTGTAGTCTTGCTGGAACTGTAAGCCTAGGCTTCTTTAAAATAGTGACTAGAGGTTGATGAGTCTCAATCTGGATAGCTCGGCCATAAATATAATCATGGAAGTTCGAACACGAGTACAACTGCCAAAAGTTTCTTCTCAAACTGAGCATACTGCATCTCAGTTTGGGTATGAGATCTAGATGCACAGTTGCACAGGCTACTGGTCTGTTCTCTTGAAGAATAACTGCACTAAGACCGAACTTTGAAGCATTCACAGGAAAGAATTGCTGGTTTGTGGGCATCACAGTATCTTTACATTAGTGAACTGGAAATTTTCTGTTTCAAGTCATCAAATGCTTTCTGATGGTGTTCCAACCATGACCAGGTAACATTTTTGCACGTCAACTCAAGGGCACTAACAATTCACCGAAGTCTGGTATAAACTTGCCCAAATAGTTAACCATACCAAGAAAACACTGTAAGGCTTGGACATTGTCTGGAGCTGGCATATCAAGAATGGCTGGAAGGATCTGGTCATAAGCCTGAATTGGTAAATAAATGACTGGCAAAAGTAACTTCTGGTAACCTCAGTTTACATTTCAGAGGACTGAGCTTTAGATTCACTTCACATGCTATTTCCAGAACTTTCCTGAGGTTTCTATCATGCCCTGCTTCACCACTGCCTCTAACTAGTAAATCTACTATTGTAGCACACAAAGCCTGAAAAAATTTGCTCCTTTGCACAATGAAATACTTCACTGGCAGAACTTATTCCAAAAGGCATTCTGAGAAATCTGTATCTACTAATTGGCATACTGAATGTAGTCAGTAGTGAAGACTTGTGATCAAGCATTACTTGCCAAAATTGAACTCTCTACATCTAAGACAGAAAAAACAGTGGCATTTGGCAGGAGAGTAACAACTTCCTCGACTGTATGCATAAAATGGTGGTGTCTCTTGAATGCTTTAAGTCTCTTGGGTCAATGCATATTCTGATTTCATCTGAGCTTTTCTTATCAGCAACTACCATGAAAGGCACCCAATTAAGTTAGCTCTGTAACTGAACAAATCAAACCTTGCAGCACCATTTTTATCTAACTGAACCTTGACGCTGTCCTGCATAGCTATTGGAACTCTTCTTGCTGGTCTGACCACTAGACTGACCTCGAGGTCTAATTTCATGGTGTACACAACTGGAAGTGTATCTAGCTTGTCTTTGAAAATATCAGCATATTCTGTGAAAACAGCATCTGTGAAACGAACTAAGACATCTGCTTACATGATGGACCTCTTTAGTAAAAGAAAGCAGTTTCCTTTTTAAAAACTCTGAGACCTAATAATGACTGTACTGGTCTTTTGACTACATAAAACTGCAAGTTGCAACTATTTGCAGCTGAATAGCATGAAAACACTACTGAGCCTCTGGTTCAAATCTCTTCAGCTCCATAAGCAACAAGCTTCGCACAATTGGGCCAATTAAGTTGTTCACCAGCTCTTAGTCTAGTAAATGTTTCTGCTGACACAAAGCTACACTTTGAACCAGCATCCACTTTGAGCTCTGTGGGTTTACCATTAATCAGGACAGTACAACACACACTATGCCAGCAAATCTAGCGCATTAACATTTTCACCAACCACTGATACACCATCTCCACAGAAAGTAGAGCTGCAGCTTCCTATATGATCAACTTGCTCTGAGTGACCTTTCTTAAATGAATGAGGCTTGCCTGATTTACAAAGCTTTTGAAACTGCCTCCATTTTTTTACACTTGTGGAATTGCAGGCCAAATGCTATGCACTTTTCTCTTTTGGACTCATGACTGGCACCACAGTTAAGACAGTTAACAATGCCACTTGACTTGGGTTTTGCAGACTCATCCTTGTGCTGCACTGAGCATGTCCATTTTACTGAGCAAGTCTTTGAACTTGCTGGAAAGATATGGGCTCCCCCTTGAAATCCCACAGGGGCTGCAGCTGCTATGTGGTTAGGCCTGTTTCTGTCAGCCACGTGCTCCATGCTGTCTACATTTGCTCTAGAGGCTGCTGAAACCATGCTCTTATCACTTGCATGTTTGTGTGCTTTTCTGTAAGCTCGTATATATTTGACAAATCTCTATGCCTTTGCTTAACGTTAAATCACTGTCTTGAAGCAAAATCTCTCTCACTACAGCATTAACACCACACTAAGCCTGTCCTTCGTCAACTTGCCTTTCAAATCACCAAACCTGCAGGTTTTAGCTTCGTTTCTTCAAGTCAGTAATGTAAGCTGCAAAAGTTTCTCTTGGATTTTGGTCTCTTCTGTAAAATAAAACATTTGTCTGGGGGTTAACACAGTTCTCTAAATTTATGTTATAAGCACTGAGGCTCCTCCCTTGACTCAGCTTGTACAACAATTTGACTGTTTACCCCTTCTCCTGCATATACTACTGGTGCATACACAAATGAACGCTCTCTTTCAATGGTTTCTGAACCCCTCTAGATTAAGTAGAATAAATGCCCTTGTACGTGCATCTTTATCAGAGAAAGCTGCTTGCATAAAAATATCTATTCCTACTCAAATACTCTCCAATTCTCTGCAATATTACGATCAAACACAAATAAGTGGACTGGGTCTGCGAAAAAGCTCTGCCATGGCAACACACAGTAATCAAGACCCTTGGAATTATGCACGAACATAACACACAAACATTAGAATTTTATGCCAGAAACTTAATTGTGCTTAATAGCACAAAGGACTCTCTGAAATAACTGCACTTTGCAAAATAAGTGTCCATATACAAGAACACTGAAGTCATTGTACTATGCAAAACCACCCTTTTATCAGTGTAAGAAACACTTCAAAATGACTGCACTTTGCGAACGAACTGTACACAGTACAAGAAACGTTTCAAAATGACTGTACATTCTGAATGGACTGTACACAGCCCAAAAAACTTCTGGAAATGACTATTCTGACTGCACTTTACAAAATAACTACTTTGCACACAGCACTATTTGAAATAATTGTACTGTAATAAAACACACACTGCAAACACTTTGCGCACACTGAGATACTTCGAACTCTAGTTACACTTTGACTAACTTCAGTCAATGAAAAATAGTACCTCATATCAAAAAATGTGGTCTACTAAAAAAACTGTAGTTGCTTTGCTTTTCCATGCTCATTTTGCCCTTTTATTGTACTCGTTATGCTCGTTTGACCTTTATCATGCTTGTTATACTTTTTTGATGCTCGTTTTACCTGTAACATGCTCATTTATGCAAATCAGAAGTAATTCTGACTGCTCTAAGTATTTTGAATAATTTTATCAAATATCGTGGTTTCAAACATTTCGTTTAATCAATAATGTGTTTTGTGCTGTTTGTTGATTAATATGTTTTGTGCTTTGCAACTCCATTGCCTTTTCTTTACAAAATAAATAATTTATGCGAGTTTTAATTACTTGAAATTTGTTGGAGCTTTTTCAATTGTCTGAGCAGGTTGGGATGAGGAATCTGGTTTCTGTTGCTCAGATATTCCAGTTTCCGCACCATGTCATTCAAGTATGCCACTCCTAATACGATGTCACTGAGGCATCCCGCTTCTGACACCATGTTGCTCGTCCAGTCAGGTTAAAACAGACCAACAGTTGTGGGTTTAGTTCAAGCAGATTTATTACATAAAAGCACATCAAGATTGAAGCTTAGTAAACTTAAGTAAACTTATAAACAGTCTAACGCACTCATACATGTTGACACTGGCTGTTCGATCAAAATAGCACTGCTGCCTGCACGTGCTCTCTAGTTATATGCACGTGCCCCCACTTTAAAATGCTTCTTAAAGTCACAACACATGCTCTATTCTATACTCACCAGGGAGGACATTACACTAGGAAGCATGCAGCACTCTCCCAATATTAGTGAGAACCAGATCCAGTATGGCAATACTCCTGGTTGGTGTACTGAAAATCTGGTCCATGCTGCAATAGTTTACAAAATCCAGGAATCACTGTGCCTGTACATTTGGTATCATATAAGATTCCCAGTAAAGAGTGGGTAATTAAGGTCACCCATGAATATGGTATTGGGTTGGAAGGTGAATGTTTTCAATAAGTTTAAATTCAAGGTATTGATTCCCTGGGTCAAAGTGGGACCTATAGCTTGCAAGAAAGTGGTACTGGATTTTGCCTATGGTGATTTGAACATGGAGAAGCTCAAATGCATTGTCCTGTTTGACCAACGTAGAGATATATTTATTTTTGATGTAAATCGAGGCACCTCAACCTTTACTCCCTGTGTAGTAGCTGGTCTAATGTGTGGAAATTAGAAGTTATGTACTCACCATAACGTTCCATCTGAGTAGGTATCTTCATTTGTCTGCAACCTTTGGGATACGGATCCGAGCCGGCAACTTTTACCACAGCATAGATCCGAGCTCCTAGCTCCTCCCTTTACCCATAATCCCCTGCCAACCCTAACTGACCTCAGATCAAGTTTGCCCGATATAAGCAATGTAAAAGTGCCCTGGAAGGGGCTAATCCAAGACAGATCCTAAAGGTCAGGGGAAAGGAGGGGGGGATGGTTGCAGACAAATGAAGATACCTACTCAGATGGAACGTTATGGTGAGTACATAACTTCTAAATCTGAAGTAGGAACTTCATTTGCCAGCAACCTTTGGGACAGAGTCCCCAGCTACCTGAATCCTGGGTGGCCTTTATGGAAGAACATTCCGGAGCACTGCAGAGCCAAAGGACGCCCTACCTCTGGAGACAACATCCAGTTTGTAATGGATGATAAAGGTATGAGATGAGGCCCAAGTGGCTGCGGAACAAATATCATTTAAGGGGACCCTAGATTTAAAAGCCACCGAAGCAGCGACGGCCCTAGTAGAATGAGCTCGAACCCCCTGAGGTGCAGGTCTTCCTGAACTCTGATACGCTAAGAGGATACAATTAGCTATCCACCGTGATAGTGTAACTTTAGAAACTGACTTGCCTAAACTTGTTTTGGCAAAGGAGACAAACAGCTGGTCAGACTGCCTATGACCAGCAGTTCGAAGAGTATAAAAACGTAATTGTCTGTGCACATCCAAGGAATGCAGTTTATATTCTCCTTTGTTCTGGTAATGGGGAAAGAACATGGGAAGATTAATAGATTGATTAATATTAGCTTCTGAAGACACCTTAGGCAGAAAGGACGGATTGATCCTGAGATAAACTATCTGGATGGAAGGATAAATATGGCGGCTTAACACAGAGCATGAAGTTCAGAGACCCTTTTAGCTGAAGTAATGGCCACTAAGAAGGCCGTTTTCCAAGAGAGATATTTAAGATCAACCGTGGCCGCTGGCTCGAAAGGGGGGCTAGTCAAGGCTTGGAGAACCAAAGACAAATCCCATGGGGGTACTACCTCCCTGACTGGAGGCCTGAGAAGGAAAGTACCCTTGAGGAAAGCTTTACAAAGCTTAGCAGTCATCAGAGGGCCTGATTCATGCCCTACATGATAATGCAAAATCGCTGCCAGTTGTACCTTGACTGTAGAGCAGCTAGCCCCTTGATGAAAAAGGGTAGTTAAGAAGTCCAAAATCGACGAGAGAGGCGCTGTGAAAGGATCCAAGTGATGGTGTTCCGCCCAGATTGAGAAACGTTTCCACTTGCTTTGGCAGACTCTTCTGGTGGAAGGTTTAAGCGCTACTACTAGGATGGCTTTGACTGGTGAGGAGATTCCGGGAGTCCTAATCAGGAGTGGAACTGGAGCAACCAAGCCGTCAGCTGGAGGTTGACCAGGTTGGGGGCCAGGAGACCCAGAGGGTGGGTAATGAGATCCGGAAGGGGATCCAGAATCCATGGTGGATGAATTAGGTGAGACCACAGGTACGGGAACCATGTTTGACGAGGCCAGAATGGGGCAATGAGGATCATTTTGCTCCCCAGCCGACTGGCTTTCTGTAGGAGTTTCAGCATCATGGGCAAAGGAGGATAAGCGTAAAGGAGACCGGGAGGCCAAGCATGTACTAGAGAGTCTTTCGGGGACTCCCCCTGAGGGGGAATTAGAGCGAAGTAACTGTTGCATTTGGTATTTGAAGGAGAGGCAAAAAGATCGCAACAGGGTTGCCCCCATAGGGCAAATATTTGTTTCGCTACTAGAGGATTGAGAGACCATTCGTATGGAGTCAGAATCGAATGACTGAGCCTGTCTGCTAGGATGTTGGACCGTCCCGGAATGTGTGTTGCAATGAGAAAGCGGTTGGTGGAAATCGCCCATTCCCACACTCTCATGGCCTCGCGACAAGGGGATAAGACCTGGTTCCCCCCCTGTTTGTTGATGTACCAGACAACTGACATGCTGTCCGTTTGTACTGCAATTGTCCCAATCGGTAGAAGGCTGTGAGGTGCCTGCAAAGTCAAAAGCACCACCCTCATTCTCTAGGACACTGATATGCAAGGAGGTCTGTGTTGTTCCACGTGCCTTGGACCGTTCTGCCTGAATAGTGCCCCCCCCACCCCTGGCGAGAGGCGCCCGTGGTCACTGTGGCGACGGGGAAAGGCATCGAAAATGGTCGTCCCATGTGGGGAGACTGGAACCGGAGCCACCACATGAGCGACGGTCTGCAAGCCCTGCTTAGGGGAATAGGATGGGACATGAGGTTGCGAGACAAGGACCATTGTACTTGGAGGGTCCATTGCAGTACTCTCATATTTAGGCGGGCTAGGGGTAGTAGAGGAATAGCTGCCGCCATGGACCGTAGAGCCCTCAGGATCAATACTGCAGGTGGAGCAGGAAGAATGAGAATGGCCTTGACATGCAACCTCAGGTTGTGAAGCCGATCGGGAGTTAAGGCAAGCATTATCCTGGAATCCAATCTGGCCCCTATAAAATCTATGACCTGTGAGGGGACTAAAGATTTGGTGATGTTGATAGTTAACCCTAGACGTGGAGCAAGGTCGAGGAAGTAATCCCTGCCTGAACAGAGCAGATGCCTTGATGGGGCGATGAGGAGCCAGTCGTCCAGGTACAGAAAGACCTGAATTCCCTGAAGCCTCAGGTGGGCCGCTATGACCGCCAAGACTTTGGTGAACACCCTGGGGGCTAAAGTGAGACCGAAGGGAAGGGCGCTGAACTGAAAGTGACTGGCTCCCAGCCGGAAGCGGAGGAACCTCCTGGAGCGTCTATCCACTAGGATGTGGTAGTACGCATCCTTGAGGTCTATCAAGCACATCCAATCGTTCTCCCGTAATAGGGGAAGAATAGATTCTAAGGTGACCATTCGGAACTTTTCTTTGGGTACTGCCAGGTTCAGGAGAGAGAGATCGAGAATGGGTCTCAAGTCCCCTGTCTTTTTTTGGCACCAGAAAGAACCTGGAGTAAAACCCCGATCCGAACTGATCTGGGGGGACGGGTTGGATGGCTCTTTTTTGTAAAAGCTGCTGAATTTCTGTAGCAGCTGCCTCCCTCTGATTGGGTGGTACGTCGGGGAGGCTTCTAATTTTGGGGGTTACCATAAAGGGAATTTGGTAATCTCTTGATATGATGCGAAGCACCCAGCGATCTGTTATTATGGACTCCCACATTGCTAGGTGCTTCGAAAGACGCCCCCCGACTGCCTCCAGAGTGGAGCAGCCGGGCAACCCCTCAGGGGTTCTGCGTGGGCCTCTCAGAGAAGGGTTCTCTGGACCCAAAGTTTCTGGGACCCCCCTCTGCCTCTTGGGCGGCATCCTCCCTGTCCTCCTCTGCCATGAGAGGACTGGTTGTCCGGAGCAGACTGGGACTGATGCGATTTTCGGAACCACATCTTCTTCTGACCCTTTTGGTTCTAAGAAAAGGACCTCTGGGGAGCAGAGAAGCGGTCTCCGATGGCAGACATCGTCTTCCCGTCTTTCTCGCTCTGGACTAAAGTGTCACGAACGGTTTTGCCAAAAAGTGCAGAACCAAAGGGGGCATTCGCGAATGACGCCTTAAAGGGTTCCGAGAAGTCACAATGTCGGAGCCAGGCCTGACGCCTGATTACCAGGCCGGCTCCGGCGGTTCTAGCGGCTCCTTCAGTGGCGTGTGACAAGAGCTGCATAGAGGTGTTAGAAACTGAACGTAGAGTAGACATTCGGGAGGAGTACAGATGCTTGTCTCCTTCTGACATGGACTCTGGGAGGGGGTGCAGCGTATTCTTTTTAGATCCCGCTGCATCCGGATGACGTGTGCCATATAGTTCAGCGCTCTCATGGAGAAGGTTGCTGAACTAAAGACCCGCTTCCCCAGGTGGTCCATCGCTCGAGAGTCCTTACTCAGCGGGTGGACCGCAGAGCTCTCCTGAGCCAGCTCTCTCTTGGTGGCCGCCGCCACCAACATGGCATCCACAGGGGCACCTCTGCTCCAGTGGGTTCTCTCAGCAGGGGGACTCAGGATCCTATCAGGGCGCTTGGGGATTAGTGCCCGGCTCCTTCCAAGCCCTGGTGGAAATAAGGTCCACCAGGGGGTCTGGGGGAGGGGACACCCAAGAGGTAGATGGCCCTGCTTCGAACGCCTCTAGGAATAAGGACTCATCAGAGGAAGCCTTGGGGGAAGACCCCCCCCAATCCTGAGCATCTCCACGATGTCTCCAAAGGAGACATCCTCGGGGGGTGACCTTAGGGAGCCTTCCCCTTCATCTAAGTCTGTATCTTCGGTAAAAGACTCAGGGGAGTCCATGTGCCTCCTCTTACAATTGGCTTTGTGAGTGACCTCTTCGAGGGGGCTGTCTGAAGAAGACTCACCAGCAATATCACATTCCGCAGGAACACCCAGAGACGTTGAAGCAGGCTGTCCCAAAGGCCGGGTAATGGGAGCCTGGACCAGCTGAGGGGGAGTACAGGGAGGAGCCGAAGCCAGGACCTGGGGTCCAGATACACTCAACAGTGCCCTCTCCACCACCGCGAAAGCGGAGGGGGAGCTACTGTCAATAGGCTCCAAGAGTCGGCTCTCACTTGGATCAGAAGCGGGGACCGGATCCGGGGCAAAGACCCTCGGATCTGAAGGACCCGTGTGCTCCGACTGTGACGGAGCCGAAGTCACACAAAGTCCCTCGGATCCGAAGCTCCACCCACGGCTCCGAGAGGTCGGATCCGACAAACTCGAAGGACCAGTCGGAGCCGAAGTATCTAGTACTGTCGGCTCAGACACACCCCCGGATCCGACGGGGCTCTGCTCAGAGTGCTCCGAACCCGGGAAGCAGGACGGAGAAGGAGCGATTGGGGCAAAAAATGGGGTCGAGCTCCCCCCCGGAGGGGGGGGGGGGCAAGAGCACTCCCATCTGCAGCTGGGCCTGGATGAACCTCCTCATCATCCGGTCCATGTCTGCATCTGACATACTAAATGTAGACCTCGACGAGGCCACCGAGGCAGACCTAGAGTGATGCCTCGATGACCTCGACGGGGACCGGGTTGCCTCCTCCCCAGTTCCCGGTGAAAAACAAGGGGACCGGAGCCGAGGAGGAGGCGATCCAGAAACCCTGAATGGAGAAGCCTGCTTGGCGGGCGGGGCCGATGAAGAGTCCTCTGCCCGCCGCTTATGGTGCTTCTCCTTCCTTTTGGTTTTTCCGGCCTCCCTCTCCAACGTAGCCAAAACAGGAGGTTGAGTCCCGACCGGAGGAAGGGAGGCAGGGGTGGCTACTACCAAGGACTGGGTAGCGGCCACCGAAGAACCAGAGGTCGGAGCAGAGTCCAGGGGCAAAAGGCCCGCCAGAATCAGCTTCGATCTCTGGTCCTTAAGTGCCCTAGGGTTGAACGCTGCACAAATCGTGCATCCCGAGGAAAGGTGTTCAACCCCAAGGCACCTAACGCACCGGGTGTGGCCATCCACCGGTGAGAGCTTATGGCCACACTCGGTACATTTTGAAAAGATGGCTTTAGCGGACTCCGACATGTTGAACGGAAAACACTCACTAGGCCCCTAACACACCACAAACACACACTACA
Organism: Protopterus annectens; assembly: GCF_019279795.1. Classification (NCBI taxonomy): domain Eukaryota; kingdom Metazoa; phylum Chordata; order Ceratodontiformes; family Protopteridae; genus Protopterus; species Protopterus annectens. The sequence continues at coordinate 788,410,296 of NC_056733.1, read as the reverse complement.
GACCAGCGAGGGTAGGGAGGAAAATTTTACAACAAAAAATAGACATTTTAGAGGGAACCTAAACAAACTCACACAATCACACAAGAAAGTACAAAAATTCTAAGATTTTTCTCACAAAAAACCTCCAAATTGCCAGAAGCTCAAAATCCAGCTTGCTGGCTTGAAGCGCAGCAAACTAGATCTGAGGTCAGTTAGGGTTGGCAGGGGTTATGGGTAAAGAGAGGAGCTCGGATCTATGCTGTGGTAAAAGTTGCCGGCTCGGATCAGAGATCGGATCCGTATCCCAAAGGTTGCTGACAAACGAAGTTCCTACTTCAGATGCATTATAACCTTCCACTTGTGTGCTCTCTACGACTTTAAACCATGTCTCAGTGACCACATAAATGTCAGCATTCTCTAGGGTGAAGAGAGCTTCTAGGGAGTGAAGTTTTTTTGATTAGATTCCTAGCACTGAGCAGTAATAACTACATTTTTTTAGTTTTGACTGGCTATGTCAGAAATACTTTCAGTCTGGCATTGCCTTAAAAAGGCACGGGGGGGTGAGACTTTTAGCGAATATTCCAAAGCCTAGAGGGGACAGTGTAGACCACACCCCTGGCAAAGCAGCGTGGTCTCCTTCCATGCTGACAAATACTGCACCTCCTTAGAATGACACCAGAGACCAAGCCAATTAAAGTCATTCATCTTTTGTTCATACTGTGGCATCATCCTTGGAGAACGTAAAATGCTGCTCAATGCTAGGCTCATACGAGCCTGGGACACATTCCAAGAACTCCATACTGTCTCTCTCTATATAGTCTAGGAAGGTATACCGGTATACCTCAGGTCATTTGCACCCACATGGACTATGACTGAGTTGTACTGGTACTTGCGGTCCAATGACATCAGTACTGTGTGGTGATTTGCCTTACGGGATTAGAAGTAGAGGCTCCATGAGATGTGGCCACATGTGTTGACGTGGATGTTTTCAAAGAGTAAAACCACAAGGCTAGCTATCCAAGTGTGAATGCTCTTGTAGCACCAACAGTAGATAATAAAACTAACGGAGTTCAGGAACAAACCAAAGCTGACAGTTGTACTCCACATAAACCAATGCTGGCTCCAATATGAACTATACAGCAGGAAAAGTCAAATGAGAACCAGCGGCAATTCCAATATAAAACTTTAATAGATCAATGGCAAGCACTTTCACCCTTCTGGGCTTCCTCAGGCCAATTCTTAAAAAAAAAAAAAAAAAACACGCATCTTAAATACCATTAAGTGACATTTAATATAACTATATAAACATAATATATATATATATATATATATATATATATATATATATAAATATATATATATACACATATATATATATATAAATATATATATATACACATATAAATAAATATATATATATATATATATATATATATACACATATATTTTAAACTAATCAAACTATATGAATAAAAGACTAGGAAGAACTTACAAAGACTGTTATCCTTCAGACAATAGGATGACTATATCACATACATGTTCTTGTACCATGCCCTGTAATAGCTGTACTTTTTGCCATTATATAGATAGTGCCATTTTTTTATACATCCATTGACCTCACAAAGGGTTGATTTTAAGATAAAAGCTACATGTGACTCAGAACATGTTGTATATCTAGCTACCTGCACATTATGTCCGACATTTTATGTCGGCAAAACTGACAGAAAACTGAGATACAGAATTAGAGAACATCTTTATAATATTCGGACCAGATCCTGCAAAAAAGCCCTCTCCAAACATGTTATTGAAACCTCAGAGGATCATGTGTTCAAGTTTTTAGTAATGCAAATTAAAATACCTGGTCAAAGAGGTGCAGATGTGAGGAATTTTACAGAAAAGTGTGAGGTTAAGTGGATTATTAGAATTGGGGCAAAGAAACCGGGTCTCAATGATCAAACTTCTATGAGACCAATGTTAAAAGGGAGTAGATTAAAGATCATTTAAATTCACATAGTTTGATTAGTTTTTTAAAGGGTATTTTTATATTTTTATATATATATATATATATATATATATATATATATATATATATATATACACACACACACATATATATATCTATATTATGTTTATATATTTATATTTAACATGTTTTCTCTTAATAAATGTTCAGGTTTTTAATCAATTATAACCAACAATTTAATGTTATATAGGTTCATAGGTAGGTACTAGGCTATTGGCCCAATGGCCTACATAAGCCTAGCCAGCAAGGTATATAGCTTACGCCACCCAAGAAAGTTATTTTCCTGTGCCACTGTCGAGCAGAGACACAGAAGTGATCCCCGGGGTGCATTTCCGATTTCCCATCCACTCAAGATTTTTCTTGAAGAGTGCTAATGAAGAACTTTGCCCGACATAGATGGGTAGCTTGTTCCAGAGCATAGGAAGTCTCTGGGACAGGAATCTATCCCTCCAGCGTGTCCTGTTTATTGTGGTGACAAGATTTAGGTCCCTAGAGCATGTAGCTTGGAGGGATTGGGATTTCTTTAGGTGTAGCATGTCCAACAGCTCTGGGTTTGACATAGCTTTATATGTTAGGCAGAGATCACCTCGGAGTAGGTGATATGCTACGGAGTAAAGCTGGAGTTTCTTGAGGCGGTCAGTGTAGGGCAATTGTTTGAGGCCAGTAATCCTCTGAGGTACTTCTGTGGCCTTTCCAGCTGCTGCAAATGTCTTGTGAGGTAAATTCCAAAAGGGGCGTTGTACTCCATAATGGGTCTAATGAGCATTCTTGACTTTCATTTTAAAAAAAATTAACTATAGGAAATGTCAAGTAATGGTATTTAAGATGTGTTTTTTTAAGAATTATATTGACCTGAGGAAGCCCGAAGGGTGAAAGCACTTGCCACTGATCTATTAAAGTTTTATATTGGAAAAAACACTGGTTCTCATTTGACTTTTCCTGCTATATAGTTTATAGTGGAGCCAACGTTGGTTTATGTGGAGTACAACTATCACCTTTGGATTGTTCCCAAGTTCAATTTTATTGTTGTTTTCAAAGAGTGCATTTGGTGCTGCTGAGGGTATTTGTTATATACAAGATATCTTTGGGGTTTAAGGAAGGTTACATTTCAAGTGCCTCGGCATGTGTGGGTCTATGTCTGCCTTGAATTGTGTGTGATGGGCAGCATGTGTACTACTGACAACCTTATTGACATTAGGAGTACTTTTATGTGAGTGCTTTGCATCCAGTGACACTGTATGATTATGTCTCACACATACAATAATTCAGAATTAACTGTTTGTCAGTAAACAAGGCAATTTCGACATTGCCTCAGGATGCCCATATCCGCAAGCTGGTAACAGAGATGGTCGGAAAGCTCATATCCATAGCAACAGACCCTTATTCACTGATTAGACAGGTGGAATGAGAAAATAAAGCAATGTCAGGAGTATCTGGATTGCAGATCTGGGGACAGTGCTCGTCACGGTCTGCAACTGGGTACTGGTGAAATTTCAATCATGTTTTTACAGGAAAAATTTCAATCAAGGTGCCTTTGTCTACACAGGGCACTGCCAAACACTAGTAAGTAGACCCTGTAAATTTAAGGATTAAGTACTTATGCAGATACTCAAGTTAGAAACAAATCAAGCAGTACTTACTGAAACCAAAGAATTACCTGGTAAGGAATGATGAAAAGAGGGGAATCGTGTGGATGGCTACTAGTGCTGGTATACAATGCTCCTTTGCTTCTTCTCTCACCAGAAGCAAAACATTAAACGCTTATTTCGACTACGAGAGGGCCTATTTTCAGTGGAGGCCCGGGTAAAAACACTCCAAACATGTCTCTTTGGAATGTGGGAGGAAACTGGAGTACCCGGAGGAAACCCATGCGAACAAAGGGAAGAAATGCAAACACCACACAGAAGGCACCCCAGCCGAGAATCAACCCAGTGCTCTGAAGAATTACCTGGCTGACAGACACTGTCTCTGCATAATACTTTGAAAGTAGTGTGCCAGAAAGGACACTGCCTGGAGGGAGAAAGGCATTCTGAAGGGACGAATCCAGAAAAGGCCCAGAAAAATCATCCTAGTGGAGGGGTCTATATTGTATTTATGGTGAAATGGTGAACCCCAGAGAGGTGAGGAGGTTCTGTGTAGTCTCGAGATCTCTGAGGAACATTGACAAATTTCTGGCTTGTATTACACAGTTGTCTAGATAATGGTAAATTTGGACCCTTCTGCAGAAGGCAATCACAGGGGCTAAACACTTTGTGAAAACCCTGGGAGCAGTAGACAAGCCAAAGGGCAGTGAAGAGAACTGAAAAGTGACTCGTACCTGCTCTGAAATGAAGAAAGCTTCTGCATGATTCCTCTATAGAAATGTGCAAGCAATCATCTTTTAGATCTAGGGTGACCATTAAGACCCGAGAAGCTATCATGGGCAAAAGTCTTTGAAGAGTCAATACTCTGAATTTTGGACCAGCAGGGACTGACTGAGGGTGGCCAGGTCTAGAATAGGGCACCAAGAACCTTCTTTTCTGGGAACCAGCAACAAGATGAAATAGAATCCCTTTTTCCTTTGGAGTTCTGGGACTGATTCCACCAAGCCCTGTAAGCACAAATCGAGAATTTGGGAAAGGGCCATTGCTCTTTGACTTTGTGGTATATTATGGATAACTCGAGTACTTTAATGGCTCTTTGAAAGTGAGACTAACCATTTGAAATAATGCTTAGAACCCACCTGTCTGATGTAATCATGGAAATTTCTCTTTGAATAGGGATAACGTTCCTCCTAATCTTCCTCCCAGTCTTGTGGCAGGGGGGCACAGGGAGAAGTCATTACTGCTCTCTGCCAGAAAGGATCCTGTGGCCTAGAACTCCCTTGACTGGGAGTTTGAGAACCACAGTGCCAGGGTCTTTGAGATTGACGCTGCCTTTTAGAGTTCCTTCCCTCTGGGTTTTGCTTGCCCTTTTTGACCGAGAGGGAAAAGTGTTAAGTGGAAAGTTCCTAATGATCCTAGGAGTCTGGAAATGAAAAGCTTCAGAGCTTGCATTGATTTTGCTTGAACTTCCATCAGCAGCAGGATTTTTGAAAAGGAACTTGTGGAAGTCCAACACCCTGTAAAACATGTCTGGTTTTTGAGGGGCAAGAAGAAAAACAGGATTTCAGGAGGAATCTATAAAAACCTCTACAACCTGTAACAGGAGAAACAGCAAAGGGTTTCTGCTCTGGCAGGTCAAAACACCCCAACCCTCTTTTTTTTGGCCACCCACTGGAAATATTCACTCATACCATGGAAACCAAAAGTGAGCTCCTTTTGGGGGGGGGGGGTTGGAGCAGAAGCCAGACTCTCTTCAGAATCTGAGTCTTCAAAGTAAGGAAGGGTCCCTCCTCAAAAACAGACTTGCCTCATCAGAATCTAGATCAGAAAAAAATTCAGGCATAGTATCCCTTTTCTCTGTGGGAAGGCTCCAAAGGGGGTTGCACAGATCTAACTAGGGAAATAAGTCTTCAGCTATCACCAGATCTTTCTGATATCCCTGTGCATGGCAGCTAGTAGGTCTAGACATAGAGCCTGAAGTAGTACTCTTCTTAGAGGCAGCTTTGATCATGTGCCTAGGTACATCTGCAATTCTGATGCCAGTCTCCCTAGAATAATGAGCCACCTCTGCAGGCTGACGCTGCAAAGGATTGTCGCTGTTAAGAAGAGCAGTCATTAGGAGCCTGGTCCTGCTAAAGAGCCCTGGACCTGATCGACAAACCAAATGCTAAGGCCTATGCATAAGCTGAGGAACCAGATGGCATTTTGGACCCTGAACAAGTCTTGACAGAGGCCTACCCTGTCACCTCAGTTGCATAAGAGAGCTGCGAAAGCGCCTCACTTTCTTCAGTGATCATGAGCCTTGGGAGGACTGGATGACGGAGAAAAGTGGTCATCTGCCTCAAGAACAGAGTTAGTACCTAAAACCCTTGAAAAAACACCAACAGAAGAAACGGCAGCCCTAGTAGAATGAGCCTTAAGAAAAGGAAGGCTCATGCCATGAAAGAAATAAAAAAGAAATGGTGGCAATGTCTGTAAGCACCTTGAGAGGCCCTGGGGAGAATAGGGGGTGAAATGTTTGAAGAGCCAGCAGAAGAGCTCTCTCTGACTCTGTTTCCTTTCCTTTGTTGAAGCAACCAAGGACCTTTCCACCTTTAAACAACAAAAGGATGCTCCCCATCCAACATCTGACGTTATCTGTGAACAGCTGCTGAGAGGGAAGAGGGGGGTTGAAAAGGGAGCCCTGGACTGATGTCAACTGTTGAATCTGCTACTGAAATTCCTGCTTGAGGCATAGAATTTCAAGTCGTCGAGGGGATGAGAATGCTGAAACCAAACTGACTTTAGAAACCACTGAAGTTTTCACATGTGGAGTTTGGCAAAAGGGAAAAAAGGGATTGAAAGAAAGAAGAGAGAGTAAAGGCCATGTGAGGAGGAAGGGATGCGAGCACCGAACAGTCTGGATTCTGCACTCCAGAAACACATGTCCTGGGAGGGAGTCAGAAAGGACTTTTGGAAATTTATAAAGAACCACAGAGGCTTTGCAAGAGAGAAATGGCCAAGTGAAAATACTGTGGTAGAACGTCTGTACAGGATGGCTGAAAAGGAGATAATCTAACTAGGGAAAGATCTGTATCCCCCTTAGCCTGCAAAAAACAATCACAGGAGCTAAGCATTTGGTGAATACCTTTGGGGCAGTAGAAAAGCCAAATGTCAAAGCAGAGACTGAAAATGCCAGGAAACAACAGAGATAAAAACTTCCTAAAAAGGGATGAACAGGGATATGAAGATAAGCAGCCTTGAGGTAGAAAGACAATAGAAAAGCTTGAAGAAACAGCAGAGGGAATAAAAGTCTAAAGGGACAACGTCCAAAAGGAACGGACCTTCAGAAAAGTGTTTAGAGGTGAGAGAGATCCAGAGTGGGTCTTTAAATGCTTTCTTTCCAGGGGACTAAGAAAATTCTGAAGTAAAATACCTTCCCCCTTTGAGAAATTGGAACTTTCTGAAAAATTCAGAGTCAAAAGATCATGAAGCACCTCTGGAAACAAATGCCAACTGTTCCTGAAGGGGCTGAGAAATGCCCATGAAAGGGGGAAGAAGACATTTCCACACCATGTAGTACCCCAGGCAGATAAAGGACAGAACCCAGGAACCTTGAGTAATGTTTAACCAAACTGGACGGGATAGAGAAAGATGAAGAGAAAGAGGAATGTGGCTGAGAACAGGATAGTCAGACAGCACCTTAGTTCCTGTAAAGCCTTGTCCTTATCCTGAAGAGACGAACAAATCAGCAGCAGCTACACAAAATAAGTGTTTATTATCCAGAGGAGTATCTATCAACTTAGTCTTAATATCAGGCAAAAGCTGAAGCCAAAACCAGGAACATCTCATCACAGAACCAAAAGCAGCAGCTCTAGAAGCATCTGCTGCATCATAACTGCACTTAATACAACAGCAAGTCACATGAGAAAAGTCCCCAACAAGGAGAGAGCACAAATCTTTACTGTAGAATCAGGAAGGTCAAAAATTACCTGACAGACCTAAAAAGAAGCCTAGGGGGTAGGAGGTTGGCATAATGGTTAAGGTGTTTGCCGTACAAACACAAGGTGCAGGGTTTGATGGTGACACTGGGTAATTGGTTAGGCTTAAAATGGCCCACAAGGGCACTTAGCCTAGTACTAATCTATGAACCTATGAAAAAAAGAAGAGCCAAAATATATCTTGACATATGGGTCTGATAATTGACAGCCCGAACAAGCAAGGGTAGCTCAGGTTTAAGCCTTCTCACCCAGCCTTTTCATACTTCTGATATCTTTATCAGAAGGAAGTAATTTTGTAGAGGGCAGTAACTGAAATGGCTTGTCAGATGCTTCAGACACCCAAGTAGGATCAGTAGTAGGACATATATTGAGAAATCTGCACACACCCTATGTAACCTCAGTTTTATTTGTGGGGAGCAGGAGACTGGGAGTCTGGAGCCTGAGAAACAGAAAAGGCCTCCAACAATGCAGCCAAAACAGAAGGAACAGCAAAAGGTCTAGGAAAGTCAATTTATAGCAGCTCATACAATCTCTTCTGAACCCCCGAAACCTGGGAGCAATCTCAAAAGAAAATTCCATCATTGTCCCCCCAAAAAAAACTCCTCAAAAGGAATGTCAGGACTAGTGGACTCCTCTACGTCAGAGCCATACTCTGAAGGAGAAGGAATCTGGGAAGAATAAGCAAGGGATTCCTCATCTGAATCCCCCCACTCCTCAGAGGGATCCCGTTCCTTAGGCCTTTAAAGGACAAAGGTGGAGCAGGAACAGAATCTCCTTGAAGAGGCTTCAAGGGCCATAAGGGCAGTAAACAACGAGAGTGAAATTCTGTCATTCACTAAGGATCCTTGGGAGCAAGAGAAATGTGCTTTGTTTTTTTTTTTTCAAAGGGACATCCACCTTGTAAAACTTAGAAGGCTCCGACCCCAAACAGCATTCTACAATCATAGTTATTACTTCCTCTCTAACCAAATCTGAAGAGCACTCCTACGTCCTTAGGTAATAATCAGCTGTAGTTCCCCCTGAATATCCAAAGTGTACGTCTGCAAGGCCTCCAGGGACATGCATGAGGATGGATCCATGCTGGCCTCCGAAGCAGAAGAATCCAACGAAAGAGACGGGCGATCTTCCAAGGCCTTCACTACCCTCAGTACAGACATCCGGCACAGGCAGTACAGCAGAACAGGACCTAGTTTTCTTGGCCTTCACAGACGTCTGACCCATAGTAGGGGAAGTTCCTTCATTAGTGTTGTTCAATAAAAGCTTAAATTTGGTTTTCTAAATACAGAACCAGAGGGGAAAGCAGACTATGGAGAGTCTTTGGGACAAAAGCCTGACATGCTGAACAGGACGTATAGTCATGAGAAGCACAGAGACAAAATACACACTGTTCATGATTATCTTTATGGGGAAACTGTCTCCTGCACTGACATTCACCCTTTCTGGATGACATGAACCCCACAAGCAAAACAAATGGAAAAAAAGATTAAAAGCAAAAAACCCAACTAGATGCTGATCTAAAAATGTCCTGGTGAACAAGCAAACGAAGCAAGTGTTCAGACAGTCTATCAAATCATGGAGTTTGGACTAGTGGCAAAAAAGTTCTGAGAATATTACTTCACCTTTATGCACTTACACTATACGTGTGATATATGGCGTACCTTAAGCAACCTAAAAGCTTTGGGACACACTGGTTGGATGTCGGACTGTTCTTAGCAGGGGATCCCTACTGTAAGGAATACTGCAACCATGAAATGGAAGGACGTCCTTATTTCTGACCCAATAGTCTACTGAAACTCAACTTGTTGCAGAAACAAATGAATACCCCAAAGTATACGTTGTCTATGGAATAAACTTCCCATCTTCGTAAAAGAAAGCCTGCTCCTCGATCTCTTCAATAAAAATTTGGAAAAAAAGGATGGGGAACCATACATTCACAAGTGGGGTACTGCCCAAGTCTCTTATCAGCAGAGGCAGTCTGTGAAATAACTCAGGGTTCCAAAAACCCAAAGCCCCACTACCATGACAATTTCCCAAACATGGGATGCGGTAGTAAGATATAATACAGTCATATCCTGGGTACTACTGCTAGGCTTTAAAAGGCCCCTGTGCCATTATCCAAGTAATCACCTATAAACCCATAAGATGCACGCTCAACCTTCACTATTGAAGAATGCAACATCAACCTAAAAGCAGGACTGGCAATAAAAGGATATGATCAAGACTGACTGTCTCTCACGCTACTGGCCTGCCCTGCCACTGGACTGAAGAAACCCTTCTGCTGGTCCTTAAGATGGGCAACCCGCCAAAGGCACCAAAAGGAGAGCAGATGAAGGTTTAACGCATTGTATTTGTGAAAAAGGTGGCATTAAAGCTCTGACACTTAATGCAATACATCAGTTTCTGCTCCATTTATATTCCCGATAACCTGTGAGATACAACAGTTCATGATCTGCCATGGCAGCATTTGGAATCCCTTATGTGGGTAGTGAAGGCAATAATTTAAGGATGTGTTAAGCACAAGGATCCAAACCGTGAGAGAGGGAAATTAATTTTCATGCGGTCAAACTCATAAGTGGAGATGTGAATATCAAAAAAGTAAAACAGCCAAAAGTACAGAAAGTGGCAGTTATCAGGTACATGAAACAGCTCTGCAAAGTAATGTCCTTGGAAAACTATGAAATGTCTGCCACATTTCTGAAGTGTATTTCCTGAAAAATGTTTTATGAAAGACTACAGACGAGATAATACAATCCAACTATACTACTACTCAGATACCGTGTCTTTCGGCTTTTCCCGGTTAGGAGTCGCTACAGCGGAACTTCGGCCCGCTAATGATTGGCAGTAGATTTTTACATGCAGAGTTGCCGGCCCTGACGTGCAACCTTCAACAAAGGTACACCCACTCACACATGTCTCCACACAGAAGACGCTCTAGCTGAGAATCGAACAGGACGTCGTACTGTGAGGCTACAATGCTACCGCAGCACCACCACCGCAGTACATACTACTACTCGGATACAAATCCTTTAAATCAGTTTCAGTGTAGGCTCTGCTGCCAGAAAATCCCCCAAATACTGAATATGTTCAGTCTCCCTTGTTAAGTCTCCTATCACAAAGTGCAACTCAAATGAGGGTACATCCTTGTCGATCCTATAGAAGGAAATTATTTAATGTTTACTTCTAACACTGAAAACTACTACACACATCGTAAAATAACCTTCAGAAAACAGTTAAAACTTATAAAACAGTCACACCCCGAAGGAAAAACGTATTGCCAGCAAATAAAAATAATATTCCAACGGCAGCAATGAGTGTGGCAGTATACGAGCCAAGCAGTTTAAATAATGATATAACCATATAACATATAATAAAAAATAAAAACTTTAATGAAGGAGGTAAGCGCTTTCACATAAGAGCTTCTTCAGAGCAAAAAATCCTTAAACCTACATTCCACTTAAATAGTATTCATCATCCAATCAAAATATGTACAATTTACATGCATTCGTTCAAAATGGTGTTCACATTTACTCAAATTTAAAAAGATAAACACTTATGACTATCTAAGCATAACAATGACAAATATTTCTGAATGACAACCACATTAGCCTGCAATTAAGTGTACAGCAAATTTGGAAACTAAACTAATGCTTTACTAACACATTTTTCATCATTCAGATTTGTAATAATTTACAGTCCCATAATTCCACTTGACTTTCATACTTATCTCAAAAAGCAGTCTATTACTTACATGACTGCCCTGTTAATCCTAACACCCATGCTGGGCACGACCTTGAAAAGATTCTGGATCAAAGCATTAGCAGCATCAGAATTTCTCCGGGTGTAGATCATTATCCATTTGTCCAGTGGCTTTACACTGATGAGCGCTGCTCCTCTCGTCTCTCTGGACCACTCTGCTACTTGAGGGTTATACTCAAACTAGTAAAAGAAAAAAGTTTCTTTAAGCCATGTAAAATATTTTCTCTTAAGACTACATTATTTAAACAGTGGTCAAACAGGGTGAAAGTACTGCCAAAGTTGTGTGCCAATACAACTGATATGCAGTACAAAACCTGAACTCTAGAAAATGTACAGGGGGATTAAGACAAAAAAAATTCATACAAGATAATCTGAAGAGCTACTTGAAGTACACTGATCTAGCTTGATTTTATCTGCACTAAAAAGACAAAGCAATGCCCCCTCGGGGGGGGGGGGGACGGGGACAGTAAAACTGGCATTTCTAACATGCATAATATACAGCCCTTGCTTTGACAGGATTTCGATAAGCCAACAGTAGAGGTGTATACCAATATACCTTCACTAAAGTTGTGCTTATGTAGTAGTTGCTTTAACATTAAACAGCAGCATTTGTGTGTTTTACCCATTTCTATTCTGCAAAGAAACACAAGTAGCTGTTTCCATATCCCTTATGAAGACCAAAGTTGGCATCACCACCACATTCCTTCAAACCTTGGTAGAAGTGTGAAGCAGCCATAAAATCAGGGACTGCTAGGAGCTATTGCAATTTTTCTTCTTTCAACTTTCAGTGCT